>NC_137959.1:42358630-42632927 GCF_963924665.1 Micromys minutus
TATACACACATATACATATACAGACAATATACATACATGTATACACAAATATGCCCACACATATGTACACACATACATCATATACACATATGATTATATGTATATGTAATGTGTTTACACATATGTACAAATACGTATTTATACATATACACATATATGTATATATACACATATACACACGTACATATATAATCTTTAAAATGCATCAAACTTTTCACCAGCCTCACCCTTGTATCAGTAATGGCCCCTCTGAAGACGTCCCTCCTTCTGGGGACCATTCTAAGGCAACACTTCACAGCCTCCATAGCTGTCAAATGCTAATGGGCGTGACAGTCTCAGAAGGAAGCCCCAGGCCAGCCACCCAGGGATTGGCTTTGTTTGTTTGTTTGTTTGTTTTGCTTTTAATTGTTCATAGTAACATTCTTTCCCTCTGAGGAGGATGTTTATTTCTTGCCAGTGTCCAGCTATGTTTCTGTCTGTGGAAATTTTGTAAAGTGCTTGCTCTATTCAGATGGAAAGGAAGGGGAAGGAAGGAGGGGGAAGAGGGGAGCAAAGGGGAGAAGGAAGTGTGAGAAAAAAAGGGTAGCCAAAGACCAAGTCTCCCCCTTGAGTCCCTAGGTAGCTGGAGGGCAAACACAGGGCCCTGGTTGCTTCTTGAAGCCACAAATGAACAGAGGGTAACTGGGTTCTGGGGTGGATGCTACGGGGTGCACACACAGGGAGAAGGAAGTGGAAAAGGCCCAGTGAGGGGAAAGCTGAGGCCCTTAGAGGAGCTTCAGTTTGACTTCAGGCTCTTGGGAAGAATGAAGAATGGACCTGCCAAAGACCGTAGAGGGGGAGAGTGAGGCCATTTTAAAAATTGGGCTCTTTTGTTTTGAATATCTTTATTTTTTGAAAATTCCACACCTGTATAACAACATATTGGTCTTACCTGGCCCCCCACCGTGTTTTAATTTTTTTTTTTTTTTTTTTTTTTTGAGATAGTTTCACTATGCAGCCCAGGCTGGTCTTGAACACGCCATCTCCAGGGTTCTAGGATTACAGGAAGTGTCATCCTGCCAGATGGCCCGATGATTCTAGAACAGAAGTCACTAAGAGGTTTGGAGTCCTGCATCCCTGGTCCCAACCTTGACTGCAAAAAACTAGGACAGTGCAAGGTAGACCAGCTGGGGCTCAGTCCCTTGGGAGCGGAAACAGACACAGTTTTTTGTGGTGCTGGGACCTGGAGACACCTAGGGGATGGTTGGGAGATGCTCCAACCATGCAAATGTGTGCTGTGTGGAGATTCTTGGTACCTCTGCCACATGTCTCAGTGGGACCTGTAGGCTCTGCTTCCTCTGCGCTGAGCTGGGGCTCCTGGGAGATGTCAGGTTATCCAGGCCTTGGAGAGTGACGGAAGGAACATGGCCCCTCCACAGCTGCAGGCAGGGGATGGCTCTGCTGGGTACCCGGAGTCCAGATGCTATGACTCTTGACAGGCACAGGTGGATGGCTCTGCCCAGTTAGAGCTTTGTACATCTGTACGGCCGGGTCTGGTGCTGGAACAACTTGGGAACATGAAGTAGAAACTAAGGCGCCTTGGTGTTCTGAACATCTGGCACCACACACTTGGCTCTGTGTCCATACCAGAGGCTGTGAGAGTTTCAGTTTCCTTAGGTCCATAGTTGGGAACACACAAAGACAGATCAGACTCTGAGGCAGTCTCTGCTTCATGCTGGACTTAGAGTGAACCTCCCATCAGCTTACTAAGGAGCCTGGGGGTGGGTTTCCTCACTCAGCCTGCTCCTATGGGCTGGTTTCTCCTTACTCTGAACCTCAGTCCCCTCATGGGGAAGCCGGGGCTCAATGCCCCAGGCCCTGTGTTTTGCAGGAGGCAGGCATTAGTTCCCAGAAGGATCGGGAACCCATTCAGCACTTACCCAGCCTGTCAGGGGTGGGGGTGGGGGTTGCCTGGATCCCTCAGCTCTTTTCCTCTTAGACAGGGTCTCATTGTATAGCCCAGGCTAGCCTTGAACTTGAGATCTTCTTGCTCAGTCTCTAGAGAGCCTATCCTGTCAGGATGGCCTGGGTTCTCTCAGCCCTAAAGAATGTATCCTTCTGTTAGTTTTGCTTTCCTAATGAAGAGACAGAGGCCAGAGAGCTCAAGTCTCCCCCTCCCCGCTCCTGCCCCCCTTCTCCGCCCCCTCCCCCATCCCCCAAGTCACATAGCTAGCTAGTCAATGTTGCTGTGATGTCAGTCTGGTATGTCTGACTGTGCTGTGGCTCTGCCACCATGTCACCCACCCCCATATGACTCAGCAGCATCACCTGTCTTCTTCCTCCTCTGATCTGTGCCAGGGGATTTCCTGAGTCATTCAGCCACTGAGAGAAACAGAACCCACTCACCACCCCCTGCCCGCCCACTTCACACCCAGAAGCACACACATAAATATGTGCACAGTGCACACACATTCACATGCCTACACAGTACACACATGCTTGCATGCAAACACAAATACATGTCTGTATAACACCAAGCAGTAACACGCATAAACACATGCATGCACAGTACTACATGTATGTCTGGACTTGTGTATGCAAATACATATGCATGTATGTATAACTGTGCATTAGCACACACAAACAAATGTAAAACATGCATGTATGTCTGCACGTGTTCATACAAACACCAATACACACTTATAGTGTATGTACACAGCACATGCATGTATTAACACATACACACATGCTAACATGAACACATAGTCTCCCATCATGTCAGCCTTCTATGCCAGGCATCTCTCTTGCTCTCATGTGGACCACCATGGAGGAAGCTTGTACCCATTGCACATAGCAGGAGACTGAGGTTAGGTTTTTGCTTCTGCTTGAGGTTTAGGGCTTTGGACTTCGGTATGAAGCCAGTCTTGGCTATTCTGTGTGCAGGATGGACCTTGGAGAAGTGGTTCTTGGGTGACAAAAGGGTACAGGAGGCAGAAGATGGCAAACAAAATAAGAAAGAAAATGGTTGATGGACAGATGTGGAGTAAAACCAAAACCAACCCCAGCTGAGATCCTTAAGATGAGCCTCAGAGTCTCTGAAGATGGGCAGCTGGGCCAGGCTCAGGGGCCTTCACCCAGGGAGACCTGGGTGAGCATAGACAAGAACAGCTTCCCCAGGCTCCTTCCTATGGGGTGAGACACCCAGGCCCTTCCTGGGTAAGAACAGACAAGGTTCTTTCCCGAGGGAGCCCCTTTCCTCAGCCTGCCCTCTAACAAGGTGTGAAGGAAGCCAGCAGCCAGAGGATGCCTCCCCGCCCCATTCAGTGAGACAGGTTGCTGAGCCAGCACTTTTCTGGGCCAGGAAGGGGACAGAGTTCCATCCTCTGCCATGTTGATACCTCACCCCGGTTGATTCTGGAGTCCTGGAATGTCAGGGATTCCCAAGAGGCCCTTTCTACTGCTCATCTGGAGGGGGAAGGAGATTTATTTAAGTGTCAGCTCACCAAGTTGGTGGGGGGGCTGCCTTTGGGGCTCAGGCTGGCAGGGTAGACAGCTGGAGGCTGCTAGAAAATAGATGCTCAGAGTTCTGAAGCTTCCAGGGGTCCCTTTACAGATGGGAGACTTGAGAAAGGTTTAGGATTGCTTGGTGGCCCAGCCTGAGCCAAAGAGCACCATCTGTGTGTGTGTGTGTGTGTGTGTGTGTGTGTGTCTCGTACATGTGTGTGCCTGTGTGCCTGGGAGGCGCCAAGGACAGTCTCCAGCAGCTTCTGGGTGATAGGGGCCAGATGTCTGCCTGGGGAGGCCACATAATCCTAGCAGAACCCTGCTGCCTGGGTCTGAATCCTGCCTGGCCTCTTCTTTTGAGTCATAAAAGGAGGGACATCCCACACTTGCTTCTTGGGGGAAGTAACTAAGAAGCATGTAACAGTTCTGGACTTGGCGTGTGCAGAAGGGTTGTCTCTGTTAAATAACTACAATGTATCTGCATACAATACATTAAGTCCTAGATATCTGTGGTCTACACCGGAACACTTTAACAAGAAGGAAAGGGGCACAGAGAGGTTGAGTCCTTAGTTCCAGGACACAAAGTACCCTTCTTAATTTACCCTAGGGAGATCTGGAGGGTCCTCTCCAGTCAGAGGTAGGGGAGAGATAGGCTGGGAGGACTCTGTCTTGGGGTGATGCAGGAGACAACTCCTTTTCTCTCTCTCTTCAAAACTAGGGCACTGGGCTTAGAAAGGTGACCCCAACCCTGAGCTGCCGAAGGGGCAGGACCTTCCCAGATCTTGGAGGGGGGTATCCTTCCCAAGCTTCCCCCCCAACACCTCCCCCCCCCCGTCCTCACCTGGCACTAGCACGTCTGACTTGACCTTTCCTTAAAGATCAGCGGCAGCGGCTGATGGGTTTCGTGGGTCCCAAAGGAGACCCTTCAGACAGCCCGAGCCACGGGCTGCAGAGCCCCTAATTGGAGCAATGAATCACCGCGGACTCCTGCTGGACACAGAATAGACAGAGGAGCTGAGGCCTATTGTGCCATAGTTTGGGACACAGGGGGGTGAGAGAGGGTGAGGAGGGAGGAGGAGGGGGTGGGGGAGAGAAGAGGTCAGGGGAGGAGGAAGAAGGCTCGGGAGGAGAGGATGAGTCAGGGGAGGAGGGGCGGAGAGAAGGTAAGAAGAGGAGGATTAGAAGGAGGAGGAGGAGGTAGGGGAGGAGGAGAGGGAGAGGAGGATTAGGAGAAGGAGGAGTCGGGGGAGGAGGAGCCCGGGAAGAGGCGGGCAGCAGGGCGGTGCGAGGGAGGGCTTCCCCGCCTCCGACTCCCTCCCGCGCCCTCCGCCCCGCGCCGCCCCGCCTCCCTCCTCCCCAATTAAATGACCCGACGCTCGGGCCGGCGCCGGAGCTCGCACATGCGGCCGCCGCAGCCGCCCGGGGCCCGTCGCCACAGCCGCCACCGCTGCGTTCCGGGCGCGCTCTCCGGCGCCGCCTGGGCCCGCGCCGCCACCCGCCGGGGACCCGGCAGCCCCGGGCACCGCCGCGGAGACCCTCGGTGCGCCCCGGGCCGCGTGCGCGCCGCCGCGCGCCAAACTTTGCGAGTTGGGCGCGGGGCCTCGGGGCGCGCGGCCGGAGCAGCGGCAGCCGCGGGGCGCGCGGAGGCGGGCGCGGCGGCCGGGCCATGAGCGGCCGGGCGGCGCCGCTCTCCCGTAAGCAGCGGCTCATGGCAGCGGCGGGCGCGGCCCTGTCTTGCTTCATCTGCGGCGGCGGCATCGCGCGCGGCAAGGAGCTGAAGCTGCCGGTGAGGCCGGCGGGCCCCGCGCAGCCCTTCTTCCCGTTCCTGCAGCAGCAGGAGCCGGCGCCCGGCGCGCGCGGGCTGAGCGCGGCCGATGGCTGCGTGCTGGTGTGCGCCGTGTGCCGCTGCTTCCTGGCCGAGCAGTGGGCCGCCTTCGAGCGCGCGCGCACGCCCGTGGACAAGCGCGTGTACTGGCTCAAGAGGCCGCACCAGTGCGACGCGAGCGCGGGCAGCCGGCGCGGGGCCCGCGAGTGGAACGCCGAGGACGCGCGCGACTCGGAGCTGTCGGAGCTGTCGGACGCCGACGCGCTGCCCGAGCCGGAGCCCGAGCCAGAGCCTGAGCCCGAGCCTGAGCCCGAGGATGCGCAGGACTCCACCAAGTCTGGAGCCCGGCGCCGGCGCACGGGGCCAGGGGCGCACTGGGCTCCCGAACCGCGGGCCAGCGTGTTGAGGGGCATCCAGGAACCCTGGCCCGGCCCCGCTGCGTCCGACGGCACGGGCGGCGCTGCCTCCAGCCGGCCCGCGGCGCCCCCAGAGCGCAGCAGCACCCCCGAGGGCAGCGACGTCGCCGGCAGCCTCGGGGACGAAGGTCTGGAGCGGCCTCCCCGGACGCCCGCGGACAGCCAGGCCCGCTGCTGCTACGTCTGTGGCTCTGTGCTGTCACCGGCCTCGCAGCACTTGATCCACGTGCAGAAGCAGGAGACTCCCGCCCAGGCGCCCTTCTTCCCCTTCCTGTGGCTGCACAGCCCCCCGCCCGGCGCCCAGCCCATCACCGAGGCGGGCAGCACCCTCGTGTGTCCCTGCTGCTTCTCGTCCCTCACACACCAGTGGCAGAGCTTCGAGCTGGCCAATGTGCCGGTCCTACAGCGGCTCTACGTGGTGCCCCTGAACAGCCACGCCCCCGGCATGGCCTCCAAGTCCCGGAGACTCCCTAGAGAGGAGGGACCCGTCCCCACCGCGGGGCTACTGCGAGAAGCCTGCTACCTCTGCGGGGAAGACTGTACGCGGGATGCCCGGGCTGTGCCCTCCCGCCTTGTCAACGGCAACTCTGGGGGCTCCATGCACTTCCCTTTCCTTAGCCTTCTGCCCTGCCCACCCAACGCTCGGCCCCCCAACAAGCGCTGCGAGGTTCGCAGCTGCCCCAAGTGCTTCAGCGTCCTGGAGGATGTCTGGGCCCTGTACCGGGCATCACACAACCGCGAACTCATCAGCTCGGTGCAAGGCTTCCTGGGCAGGTATCACCAAGCCTTCTCTGCCTCGGATCCTACCCTGAGCGAACTGCCCACTTCTGCGCAGGGAGGCCCGCCTGCTGTCTGCTACATCTGCGGGGCTGAGCTGGGGCCGGGTAAGGAGTTCCAACTCAGCATGAACCCCGCCAGCCACCTGGGCGAGAAGGAACCCTTTTTTCCTTTCCTCACCGTCTATCCGCCCGCTCCACGGGCCCGGCCTGCAGACTCCACGGGCCTGGTGACAACCTGTGTGCTCTGCTATCATGACCTGCTGGGTCAGTGGCTACAGCATGAAGCCAGAGCCTCTCACCAAGCGGTAAGCGCCTGGTCGAGACAGTACCAAGTGGACACATTTGTATGTTTCTTCTGTCAGCAAGAGAAGAAACGCTGTCTGGGGCTGAAGTCAGTGAGAGTGGCCAGGCTGCCCTTGTTCCTGTATACCCTGAGAGCCAGCCACAGCCTGTTGGTGGATGACGGTCGGCAGCTGATCATTGGTGCCTGCGTGGAGTGCGGGACCCTGGTTTGTGCCGGCCAAGGGCTCGCCAGCCAGGGACCTATGAGCTGGAGCTCCCCAGCAGCAGGAGTAACAAAGGTAAGCGGTGGCTTTCATCTCTTGGAGCATCTGTGTTGTCAGAAGAGAGGTCTTCTGTTCCTTGGTGGTGTCCCAACAGGAGACGTTCTCTTTGGTTTGCTAGCTTGGCTGACCTTGGAGGCATGGGGCAGGAGGTTAGAGGATCTTGGGGGCAGGAGTGGTTGAATAGCTGCTGTTGGAACCAGCAGGCATGGAGCTGAAGCTGGGCGTGTTTGCTGCCCATCTATCAAATGGAGGAAGTTCAGGGCAAGGCTGTCGTCCGCCTGATAACATTGGTAATTAGTGCGGCCACGCAGGTCACCCGGAGGTCCCAGTCGCGAGTTCCTCTCACTAGCTCCTGACTGCCTCCTCCTTCCCAAGATTCTCACCCAAGTGCCTTTCGTCTGAGCCTTCCCGATGGCTTTATGAAGCAGATGGCAAAGGATTCCAGACGCGTAGGCGTGGGATACAGGCGCATGGGACCCGGGACAGTGGCCTAGACAACCTCTGCAGTGGATAGAGACTCTTCTTTGGGCGCCAGCTGTGTGGCGCTGGGCAGAGGCCTGGAGCCTGTTCTCAGGATGCAGCTGTCTGCCTGGTAGGAGGCAGTCTTGACCCTGGGACATTGGAACCCAGCTTTTTAAGAACCAGGGTAGGAGCTGGCTCAGGTGGTCCTGGGGAAGGGGGTGACAGGCAGGCATCTGGTTTGCACTCTGTTCTGCCCTTGGGCTGGGATCCTAATTCCTTCCAGCTTGTGCTGTCCTGTCCTGGGCAGAGGCCTATGTGGTAGATACAGGCCAGGGCCTTGTAGACAGACACAAAGGTAGATAGGTGGGATCTGCTCAGGAATGGTTGTTCGTGCGTTAAAGTGTCTAGGTTCTGCGATTGTGTGTGTGTGTGTGTGTGTGTGTGTGTGTATGAGTGAGTACATGCACACGTGTATGATGTCTGGGCACACGAAGGCTCACTTATGCAGCAGCCACTGAAGTGCCTGGGTGTCATTTTCCTATCTCACAATCCCCCTGCCTCACACACTGCCCTTATCCTTCCTCCCCAGAGTTGGCTTTAGACCTGGAGGTACCTTTAGATCTTTGATGTCACCCATCTTGTTTTGTTTTGTTTTTTTTCCACGAAGCAGAGCATCACCGGCTTCTGACGTGGAACACCAAGCCGTTCCTTAGCCACAGGTGTGTGGCAGCCGAGACTGAGGCTGTTGCTGGGTCTTGGAAGGGACAGCTCCACAAGGCCTAAAGTGCTCAAGAAGAGCTTGGCTCTGGGGCAAGACAGGCCTGGTCCCTGCCTGCCGCTGTCTTCTTTGCAGCAGAGTTGTCTGCCAACAAGTTCTTGTCCTGGCTGGGCTCCTTCTCTTGGCTGAGAAGTAGGAATACAGGCCACATGGTTTGTAGGGACATTCGGATAATTAAATGAATCAGGGGACATTTGAATGTCTCTAGCCCAAACTCACTGTGTTGAAGCTGCTCCTGATGCCCCTCTGTCTGGGCAAAAGGCACAGGGCAGTTTTGAGGGTAAGGCTACAGCCCCAGGCAAGATGCATGCTGGAGGTTTCCTACAGCGCTGTGTGGGTGGTTGATGCTCCCTGGGGGTGTGGAGTTCTCTCTGCAGAGTGCCTACCTTGTGCCAATTTGACCTCAGTAATCAAAAGAAGCTTGGGTCCCAGGCCAGCAGGGGCGGGAAGTGAGAGCTGTCTGCGGGCCCTCCCCCTACGCCTGTGTCCACGCTTGGGCTTGGGGCTTAGCTGAGCATTCAACCAACTTCTGCCCTGTCCTTGGCCCTCACCTTGTCTTCTGGGCCTTCTTACTCCAGCACTGAGACTCAGGTAAATCCCCAGACTTCTGACTCTCACAGCCAGCAGGTGGCTGAGGGTTCCAGTCTGGAGTTCAGGACCTCCTCCAGCCCTTGGGCTCAGCTCTATGTCTCATTGGAACCTGGTAATGTTGAAAAAAAGAAAGAAAAGAAAAAAAAAAAAAAAAAAAAAGGCACAGAGACAGGAAGAACCCTGCAGCCTTAGGGATGGGAAGAGCCCATGGGAATGAGCAGACAGAAAGTACCAGATCTGGTAGTCTTTGCAGGGAGGAAGTTCACGGTCCCTATGCTGAAGGACAGCTTCAGTGAAGGTATGGGGAGGGAAAGGGATATGTCTGCAGCCCTCGGAGGTGAAAAGACCCAGCCAGGCCTGTGCTGCAGTGTGTGTGTGTGTGTGTGGGGGGGGTGGTGACAGGCATGTCTCAGACTCCACTACGGCGATGTCAGGAAGGAGGGGTCATTCAGCTCCCAGGGTCCAAGTATGCCGGAACGGAGCCCTCTGCCCTCTGCCCTTCCTCTGCGCTCCTGTTCTTCCCATTTATCCCACAAATATTTATAGAGAGCCTGCTCTGAGACAGGCACCGTTCCAGATGCTGGGATCCGGTGGCAGGCACAGGCTGCAGCATCCCTGGGGAGGGACAGGCACAGAAGGTCCAAAGGGCCATTCCCCGCAGCAGCGCTGAGAGCCGCGAGGCCATCAGCCAGACTGGGTGCAGTGCAGAGACAAATGGGGGAGCTGTGCAGAGGGCCCAGGCTCTTGGCTTGTCAGGAGTGGAGACAGAGCCACAGCCTCTCCCTTGTTCCTAGGCTGGCTCTCCCGACCCCCTCCTCCTGGCTCCCCTCCCCCAGCTTCCCTTTCTTCCTGTGTGCTGGTTGTCTGAGGGCTTAGCTGGGAAGGAGAAGGGCCAAGAGGAGAGACACTTGATGAGGACATATCATATTCGAGACACTCCTGGAATATTGGAACCCTGGTAGGTGCTCCCTCGAATGAATCAATCTGAAAAAGACATGTCTAAGAAGACAGGAAGGGAAGGAAGGGAGATGGTACCCAACATCCTCCAGCTAGGATGCTAGCTGAGAACTGTCCCTCGTGTCCCGCAGGCCATGCCACCCCAGCTGCAGCACGGCTTAGGTTGTGGCTATGTTGGGCCAGGGAGGGCTGCAGCTTGTCCTTTCTGGACCTGACATCCCTACACCCATCCTGTGGGAACTGTGGAAAGACCCCAGGTTTGCCCTAAGGTAGACCTGGCCTGAATCTTTGAGGAACAGGCTGTGTGACCTTGGGTCTGACCCTTGACCTCCCCAAGCCTTGATTTCCACAGCTGGGTGACGGTTGCTTTGCGATGGCCGAGTGGGACCGTGGCTGCCTGTTCCCAGCATGCCTTGTGGCTGTGTGTTGCTGTGAACGCTGCCTCTGCCCCCAGTCAGTCCTGTCAGAGCAGGTGGGAGGGTGGCCAGGTTGTGAGATGGGCTTGGGGACAGTCTCATGAGGAGCTGACTCCTAGGCTGCTACCATTGCTATGATCCCTGTATCCATGGTTACCATATCTTTTTAAATACTCCAGTGGAGGATCTACCCCCCACCCTCACCCCATACTGTCCTAGGTGGAAAGGGAGCCCAGAGAGGTTAAGTAACTCAGTCATGGTCACTCAGAAGATTCCTGCAGGGTAAGCATGGGGCCTGAACTTCTGTTCTGGAATCTGCCCAATGTTCTAACCTGTCCTGCCCTCTGTCCCCTCTGTCCTCTGGCTCTGAAGGGTCAATGGCTCTTCAACCCCACCCTGTCACTTGTATTTCTCAGGACAGAGACCCAGGAAGCCCTATTGGAGAAGATCCTGCTATCTCTGTCACCCCTCCCTCCTTTTTTTCCTCCCTGGCCAATGAAGGAGTACCCTCTGCCTCTCCTCAACCCGAGTGGCCAGATGTTGCCTTTGGCTGCCTCCCATCTTCCACTCCCATCCGTGGGAAGGTGCCACCCCTGAGACCGCCCTGCCATCTCCCAGGCACTGGGGAGCACCAACTGATGGAGCCTGCAGTTTGGTACCTGCTGTCCCTCAGCCTGTTGCCAAGCGCCCGTCTGGCTGAGCACCCAAGCCTAGTTACCACAGTGCTTCTCATCTGGGCTCATTGCAGGTCTGCAGAGCTGCCCGTCAGGGCGGCTGCACATCTGTCCCCTGCTTCTTGGCATGCCGCCATCACCCGCTTCCCGCTCAGCAGGGAGGCTCTGGCCACCACCATTTGTCTCAGGCCCTCAGGATACCCGCTTAGGATCTTTCTGGAAGGTGCCAGACAGTGCTGGCACCTTCTTCCTGGCAGCAGCTGGGCAGCTGGGCTGTGGGTCTCTCTGAATCCTCACTCATTTCCCCCACCCGAGGGGGATGTCTCCGTTTCCTTGCGGGTGTGGGAGCCTTCTGATCAGGAGAATACATTTTCCAGATGCCTTCTGCTAAACCTGGAGGAGATGGGAGCCTACCACCTACCGGGAAAGAGGAAGTGAAGACACAAGGTCTTAAAAACCCTGAGCCTTCCCTGGAAGCTGGGGGGTAGGGTGGGGGGCAGGGCCGAAAGCTGCAGGCCTCATGTCTGCCCAGCTCTCTTGGGACCTTGCCCTGGCAAGGTTCATGCTGCAGGGAGAGCCTCTGGCAGACCTCCCGGTGGTAACTTGGGTCATGACTTCATGGCTGTGGAGGAGCCCACATCCTGAGTTCAGGTCCTCTGCCCCTTGTATCTGTGTTCTGGCCGGATAATAGAGAAGCCCAAGGCTTTGGCCCTGGCTTTCTGTTTCCTGTGTCACCTGTGTAGGACACACATGGGGCAGTGTGGAAAGAGCCTCTGCTCGGCCATGTGACTCAGTTTCCCTGTCTGTCACAGCAGCAGGACTGGTCTCCAGGGCAGTCTTGTGTTAAGGTTGTGGCTTGTGGTGTGTGGGCGCCATGCTATGGGGTTAGGGATAGGAGCCTCTCAGGGTTGGGTCAGCAAATTCATCATACAGGGCCAACGAGGTGTCTCAGTGGGCAAAGGTATTTGCTGTGCAAGCCAAGGTATCTGAGTTCAATTCCCAGAAACCCAGAACCTGAATGCATGTAGAAACTTCCACAGAGTTGTCCCCTGGGCTCCCACATACATGGGATAGCATTCAGAAGTTCCTCCCCCACCCAAGCATATGCATAAAAAATAATAAATGAATCAGTCTAAATTTGCCATACAGGGGCTGGAGAGTTGGCTCAACCACTAAGAGCACTGGCTGCTCTTCCAGAGGACCAGGGTTCAATTCCCAGCAGCCACATGGCAGCTCACCACTGTCTGGAACTGCAGTAACAGAGGACCTGACGCCCTCTTCTGGTCTCCATGGGTACTGAGCATGCACATGTTGCATAGACATAAATACAGGTAAACCATGTATACACACACACACACACACGCACACACACACACACACACACTATCCTGTACAGTGCATCATAAGTTCTGTCCCTTGAGGATGACATAGGTTACAGTAGCTTGTACTGTAAGGACCCACAGCCCACACAACATATGTGCATTTTGCTGGTGGCTTCTCTAGAATACCAGCTGAGGAATTATGTGTGACAGTGCTGTGGCAGGGACCCAGCTGATGGTCCCTTCCCTTCCTTCTCAGCTCCTTGGTCTCCAGGCTCACATAGATTCCACCCTCTGAGACATAAGCACCGGGAACCCTGGGATCTCACCCTAGCATTTGCTGTGCCTGCGGGCAGGGCACCTGTCCACCTGGCCCCAGATTTCCCCATCTGTAAAATGGGCACGCCTGGCAATGAATAAAGAGAAGGCTTCATCTTCTGAAACTAGTATTCTAATAGTACTACTTTTCTGTGTGTGGCACGGAGGAGGTCTGCCTGTGTATCGTGCTCTAGGAGACATGGGTTGGGAATGGCGCAGTTGGAAGACAGGCCATGGGTTGGGCGGCTCTTGACCTTCCCTGCTCTCCTCTCTTCTGTCCACTGTATTCACTGGGCTCATCTTGCCATGGCCTAATGGGGTGACTCTGTTTACCCCCTCCCCCACTGTCTATTCCTCCTTTGGCCAAGCAGCGATGTTGTGGATGGCAGATGTCCTGTGGCAGTGGGGTCTTGCCACTTAGCAGGCTGGAGGTCCAGACTGAGGAACCTCCAGACAATTTAGGACCAAGGAACTAACAGGGCAGGCAGGGCTGGGTTAGGGTCATCAGTGGGTCTGTGCTGTGCTCTGGGGACAGGTGTCACTTACAGGGGATAGGCAGAAGCTGGGGCCTGGTTTCCACCCTCCCAGCTTCGATTTAGAAGTATCTACAGGCAGCCATTGTCTAGACCAGTGGTTCTCAACCTGTGGGTCAATGGAACCTTTCCCAGGGGTCAAATATCAGATATCCTGCATATCAAATATTTACATTATGGCTCCTGACAGAAGCAGAATTATAGTTATGAAGTAGCAATGAAATAACTTTTTGATGGGGGGGGGGTCACCACAGCATGAGGAACTGTATTAAAGGTTGAAATTTGCTGGTCTAGATAGGACAGCATCCTGATCCCCATAGAATGAGCATTCTAAACCTGCCAGATTCTTGGTTCATTTGCTTCCTGCCCTCTGTGGGGGATTGAGATAACTGTACTCTTCAGACCTTCCACTGACAGGACCTGGGTAAAGGACGCAGGGGTCTTGGCTTCCATCCTAGCGTCAAGCCCAGAGAGCCACAGGGACCCAGTGGCAGCTCAGGGGCTGCTTGAAGCTTGCCTCCTGCCCTCGGGGTATCTAGTGGGTCACGTCTGATTGGCTCCTACATGAGTCCCCTTGCCACAGGTCCCTTCCAAGAGATTCTGTGTCATTGTTTGAGGCTGTTTTCCCTTTCATCTGGTCACGTGACATCTAGGGGTTCTGTGAACAGCAGGGCCGAGGCCCGTCAGAGCAAATTTGTGCAGCTTCATTTGGCTTCAGAGCCAAGGCGGCCACAGGGTGGGACCTGCCTCTGTGCTAGTCCAAGTTCTGGATGTGGCCAGCGGGCACCCGTCTGTCCGAGGCCAGAAGTCTTACGTTGTATCCTTGGGTATCTGGGTTCCCCCATGCCTCTCTGGAGACAGAATCAACTGTCCTCATCTCTGTGGGAGCTGAGAATACACTGATGTCTTTCTAGTCACATGGAGTGGCTACTTGTATACTGGGATGCTGGGGATTGCCTCAGGTACCCTCATGTGGAGGCAGCGTACTCCAGAGCCTTGGCCTCTGCCTCATGACCCAGGGCAGGTAGACCTCTGTGATGCGGACTCTGACATCCTCTTTTTTTTTTTTTTTTTTTTTGAGACGGGGTTTTTCTGTGTAGTTCTGGCTGTCCTGGAACTCACTCTGTAGACCAGGCTGGCCTTGAACACAGATCCACCTGCTTCTGCCTTCCGAGTGCTGGGACTAAAGGCTGTGCCGCTCACCACCCACCCGGCTCCATCCTTTCTTTATGAATGTTAGGGACAGGAGTGGCTCTGGTTGGTGGGCTCTGAGGAAGCGGTTCCCAGTTTCTTCATCTGGGATACATGTCTGGGCCACACCGGCCACTTAACTGTTGCTGGGTAGGTGGCTGGAGTGTTGGCGCTGGGAGACTTGTCCCAGCATGAGTCAGCTGAGGTGAGTGTCAGCAGCCAGTGTCAGCTTTTCACATTGTCTGATAAAGCAGAGCTAGAAGCTGTGGCATCCAGGGGGGCTCTTCATGTACACTCAGTGAAGTCACAGAGGCATTCAGTGATGACCCCAGTGTGGGGAAAGCTGACAGGACAATGTCAGGGACAAGTGTCTTGGGGGGGACTTCTAGGCAAGTTTATAAAGAAGTTGGTTCGTTTCTTTCCACCGTCCCCTTCAGAATCGCTTTGTGGTGATTGACAAGGCCAGAATGCCATCAGGGTCTGCCCACTCTTGACATTGATGCAGACTCTGCCAGGGTATCCCTTTTGGAAGCAACTGTCACCTGCAGCTCTGTGGTCTGCAGCTACCTGGGGCTCTGAGCCCCAAGGGACAAGACTGATTCCTCGTGATTCAGGCTGCCCTGCACTGGGCCCTTAAGCAGGGCAGTGGAATGTAGCATCAGCAGCCGCAGGCAGTGCATGGCCAAGGTTGGCTGACAGAGGGTAGGAGCAGAGGTAATGGCTCCCATACCCTGATGGAGGTAGCTACAGGCTAGACCCAGAACCCTAGATGATCAGTGGGGGAGGGCATCCCCACATATATCTCTCACCTCCGGGATCCCTGCTACCCAGCTTTATCATCACCTATATGCACTGGGCATTTGTGACCCAGAGGGGAAACTGAGGCAGCAGGAGTCGTAGCACCAGTTGCTATATTCAGCTCTGGGCTGATACCTCATCCCCTGCTGTGTTCTTTAGCTCCTGGCTTCTCACTCCAGCACCGGTCAGAGGTTCTACCTCCCATAAGCTGAGACATAAAGCAGGTAACATCGCTAGCAAAGGCAGGAATAGGCCAGGACAAGAGACAGAGCCATACGAGGGAGACAGGGACAGAAGATTCCAAGACCTCATTTCCGAGGAGCTGGAGGCAGTTGACTGCAGCCAGTGCACCTAAGATCAGAACCTCCCTTGCCCTATCTCTGGGCTTCAGTACCCAGCTAAGGGAGGTCAAGAGTCTGGAGTTCGATAACCTCTGGGTTTGCCCAATGACCTTCCCACACAGAAAGAACAGGAAGATGGCTAAAAAGAGCCTGGTTTGGGTTGGAGAGATGGCTTAGTGCTTCAAGAGCATTTGTTGCCCTTTTTTAGAGAATGGAGATCATATCCTAGGGTCACATTAGGGGGCTCACGACTACCTGTAACTCCAGTTCCAAGGGATCTGATGCTCTCTCTCAGCTTGTTTAGGTACCCACCTGCAAGCATACACATGCACAAAGACATACATATGTAAATAATAACTCTTTTTAAAAAAGAATCAAGAATGTATAGAGACCTGAGCTCCTGGGCACGGTGCCCAGCTCCTGGCAGGGTTTTTGCTTTTTTGTTTTCCTTCCTTTTTTCTTTCTTTTTCCTTTTTTTCTTTTGCCTTTGAGATAGTTTCCCTCAGTGTTACTGGCTGGACTTGGAACTCACAGAAATCCTTCTGTCTCAGTAGCTCCAGTGTTGGGATTACAGTTGGGAGTCACTATTCCTGGCTCTCATGAATACCTGTCTCTCATGAATACCTTTGCCTCTCATGACCAGTGCAAGGCCTAGCATACAGATGTATTCTGATTTTTTCTTCTTCTTTTGGTTAGTAGATGCTCTAAGACTCAAAGGGGGCGCTGAGCCCCAGTTTTGCACATAATCCAGGAGCTGACTCCTGGTTCCTTGAGGTCCTGACTGTTTCTCCCTCCCTGTCACATCTCAACAGCAGCTTTCTCTTCTTCTGCCTGTTTTCTGCTCAGTTTCTGCCAACCCCACCAACCCCAGCCACTCTTTGCTGCTGGCTAACCTTGGTGCTTGGCCAGAGGTACGTACCGTTTTCATGTTTGCTGGTAGCTTAGCGCTTGTCAGGCATGGCGTCACAAGCTCTTGGCCTGTGTGCGTCAGCCTGTTTGGCCAGCCACATAGAAGTGACAACTCCAGCTGAAGACCTCTTGGCAGCCAGGGAACAGCATTCCTGAAAAGCGTTGCTGTTGGCAAAACCACAATTAGCAAGATCAAAGTCTCTGAGAAAATGGGAGGGTAGGGGAGAGAAACTATAGGAAATGGCATGAAGTGTGCCTTTAAAAGACTCAGCAAATAGAAATTCACCAACATACAGCTGCCAAAACCTTTTCACCCAATCTCAGGTTGAAGACTTATCTTCAGCCAGGCACCAGTTCCTACACCACAGATGGGGAAGTTGCAGTTGTCTTTACGTGGAAGGGAGGATCCTCCTGAGCACCATCTTGGGTCAGCTTTGGTCATTTCTGAGTTTTGGATGTGTCCCCTGTGTCTGCATGGTGGTCTGGTTTAGTGTCACTCCTCTCTCCTTTTGTCAAGCTCCTAGGTCATCTGTAGGTTCTGTAGTGATGACTCCTTCCTCATTCCAGCCTTGGTGAATATGGCCTTTGCATAACACAAACCAAAAGAATGTGAATCTCCACTCACACATGGGCAGATCAATAAAACATGGTCTTAACCTCTGAGGTGTTCCACCTCTTTCTTTCCCTTCTGACACATCTCACTATGTATTCCTGATTGGCCCAGAACTTACTGTGTCCCAGAACTTACTGTGTTGTCCAGGCTGACCTTGAGTTCATGATTGGCCTCCCGAGTGCTGGGATTAAAGGTGTATGCTGCTACATGAGGCTCTAGTCTCATAGACCGTGGAGTGCGTCACCTGCTGCAGGTTTGGCTGGGCAGTTAGTTCATAGATCCTCCTGTCTCTTTCAGTTAACCTGGTATGTCCTGGCTTTTCTATGGGTTGTAGGGATCAAACTCAAGGCCTCACACTTATGCAGAGATGCTTTACCCACTGAGCCCCACACCTACATTTGTTTTTTTTCTTTTTTAAAAAGATTTACTTATTTATTTTATGCACAATTACACTGTCGCTGTCTTCAGAAACACCAGAAGAGGACATCAGATCCCGTTACAGATGGTTGTGAGCCACTGTGTGGTTGCTGGGAATTGAACTCAAGACCTCTGGAAGAATAGTCAGTGGTCTTAACCACTAAGCCATCTCTCCAGCACCTCCCTCCCCTTTTTTGAGACAAGGTTTGGAGTAGTAGCTCAGTGTAGTGGACTCAATATTCAGTCTATAATGGAGGGTAGTGTAACCCTCCTGACCTCACCTCCTGAGTGCTGGCTCACAAGCCTGAACCAGCCACCATGCACAGAAGGTTTATCTACGCACATACGTACTCCTGTATGTAGGTATGCATGCATGCACATACATGTCTGTGTGTACTGCAGTCTGGATGTGGAAGGTCAGAGGGGGCAGTTTTCAGGAGTAGGTTCTTTCTTTCCACCAAGTGAGCTCTGGGGATTGAACTCCGGTCCTCAAGCTTGGCAGCAAGTACTTTTACCTGTGGAACCATCTTGCTGGCTCTAGACTTAAATATGTTTTTTTAAAAAAATGTAATCACATCATTCCTGTCTCCCCAGCTCCCTTTGGCTTTTCCAGACAGAGTTTCTCTGTGTAGCTTTGGCTGTCCTGAAACTCTGTAGACCAAGCTGGCCTCTGCCTCCCAAGTGCTGGGATTAAAGGCGTGAGACACCATGGTTGAACTAACCTTTTCTCTCCAATGTATAATGAGAAAGACATCATTAAGGAACATAGACTGTGAAGATACCCCGCCTCCTTGCCCTGAGCTGGGCTGCAGTTTGAGGACCCGCTACATCCTCTGAGGTTAGCTTTTGATTTGTATACAAAGTATCCACTACTTAAAATATTGAGGAGAGAGTTCTCTGCCTTTCTACTAAGTATCTTTATCTGAGTCTGTGTCTCTGGGCCTCCCATCTATCAAAGGCTGAGGTCTCTTTGGGGTCATGGAAGGGGGTGATGGAAGAGTCTACTCCCACCCCCCTACACAGCTGCCATGCCCCTGTGGGATCCTCAGGCCAGGACTCAGAGGGTGAGACCCCCGCCCCCTCCCAGGCTGCACAGACCCCCTTCCCCCAGCTTTCCCCCCTCCTTCTAGATCAGCCTGGAGCCCAGCCTGAGCCTTGGCCAGTTTCTTCTGTGTGAGTTTCATTGTTTTAAAATTTTATTGGGGTTTGGAGTGTAGCTTGGTGGTCTGAGAAATTTCTTCTTTATTGGGGCTTTTCTGGGATGCAATTCACATATAAAAGCTCCTCTAAAACTGTGGACTTCAGTGATTTTTGGACACTCAGGAATTGCACAACTATCAGCACTGTTTATTTTAGGTCATTCTCCCCTCCCCTGAGGTCCTGGAAACACAGTGTGTGGCCTCTCTGTGGATTTTCCTGGTCTGGAGAGTTCACAAAGATGGGAATGGATACTATGCCTTTCACTCCTTTTCATTACCGAATAATGCTCCATCACACATGGACCACATTTTATTTATCTGCCCAGCTGTCAGTGGAGATTCACATCCTTTTTGTTCCTGTGTTTTAAAAGATTTATTTTTTGACATGTCTGAGTGTTTGCTTGTATATGCTCTTGGAGTCCAGAAGAGGGCATCGGATCCTCTGGAACATCCATGGATGGCTGTGAGCTGCCAGGTGGTGCTGGGAACTTGGGTCCTTTGCAAGGGCAGCAGGCGTTCTTAGCTGTTGAGCCATCTCTCCAGCTTCATGAAAATCCGTACACAAGTTCTTACATGGGTCTCTCCCTTGCCCCACTTTTCTCTTCTACAGAATCTCATTGTGTAGCCTAAGATGCCATTCACCTTACGGCGATCCTCCTGCCTCAGCTGCCTCAGCCTCTAGAGTGCTGGAATTACAGGTGTGTACCATTGCCCCTAGCTAGGGTCTAGTCACCCCCCCCCCATTCACCTCTTGGGGGACTGCTGTGTCAGATTGCTTTCCAGAGGCTTCCCTGCCCCCTGTCTGCCAGTAGGCATGAGCAGATAAACAGCCACAGGTAGGAGGGTGTGTCTCCTGGCATAGTGCTGGTTGGGAGTACTGACTGCCCTTCCCTCCTGAGGACCCTGGTTCAGGTCTCAGCAGAGCCACACGCTTACCAGTGCCTGTGATTCTGAGTCCCAAGGACTCAGCACCCTCTCCTGGCTGCACATTTATGGTGTACATACAAACATGGTGGCAAAATACTCAGGTACACAAAATCAATCAATCAGTCAGTCAATCAATCAATCAATCAATCAAACAAAACCACGCTACAGTACTCCCAAACAAACAAAACCACGTGACAGCACTCCCGGGCTGAGGCGTGGTGGGCAATCATGTGTCCCTTTTTGTGTCTTGGTTTCTGCGTCTGTAAATTCATCAGGAAGGGGCTGAGTTAGTTAACATTAGACACACAGCGGTCTCTGGATCAGGAAGCCTGGTGTCTGGTTAGTAACTGGCTATGTTATTCTGTTGTTGTTGTTGTTGTTGTAGAAATTTCAGAAAGAAACACAGGAGGAACCTGCAGTCACCCTCAGGCCTGTGGGCTGCACCATTCACACCGTCTTCAGTTTCCCTCTGCTAAGATGGAACTTGGGGTCTGTTATTCTGAGCCCTGGTCACTCAACACCTGGTGACATAGGTAGCTCCTGATGTCATGTGGACATAAGTTTCTTTTCTGTCTTCGAGATACTCGTATGTGAGACATAGCTGGGTTCCTTACCCCGGGGCAAACATCTAGGCGTGCAGGCTGTGGGCGGGTGTGTTATCAGCAACACAGGGAACCTTTGTCTTAGGATGGGTCCTTGCCTTTGACACAAACTGAAGACACAGGCTCCAGGCAGGTATGGAATGGGACACGCCACTTAGAACAGGACTATAGATAGAGATGTATTCGTGCTGATAACAAAGTCTAGGGAAAGAAAGGCAGTCAGAGAAAACGACAACCCCAAAGAAAACTGTCCACAGCTAAGCTTTGGCTTCAGTGTATCCATATGTGTCTGTGGTACGGTGGGATGGCACTGGGCACCATGTACCCCAGCCAGTACCTTTTGCCCCATGTCACGACACCTTCAGAGGGGCTGGAGCTGTGGGCCAGAGAGCATGATTCGTAGGCTGGAGCCCGAGCCTTGCTCCCAGCTCCCAGTGTTTTCTGTGGCCCGCTGCACACTTTCTCTGTGCTGTATAGTTTCTGAACTGTAAAGAAGCAATGGTGGTCATGCCTGTGTTCTGAAGTGGCTTGTAGGTCAGAAAGACAAAAGCTATCAGAGGAGTGACAGCTAAATTATGGGAGCCTGGGGGCCCTGGTTACCGGGATACTCATGATGATGTCTGGCTTTTCAGGTGTGCAAGGGCCTTCTCTTCTCTGTAGCTCTGACCAGTTGGTCCATGTTTTTCAGGCCATAGGGGCCAGGGAAGGTTGGCCAGTGGCTACGGGGCTCAGCTCATTATCCGAGGCTTAGTTGAGCCCAAGGAACCAACCCTCTGGTCACAGCATGTGTTTCAGATGAGCTAGGTTATCCAGACCTTATCAGCAAAGGTGGAAAATCCTAGCACTGGGTAGACTGAGGCAGGAGAATTCTGAGTTTGGGGCAAACCTGGACAACAGAAAAACCTGCCTCATAACAGTGTCCCTTAAGAGTAAGAGCTTGGGGGCTGGAAAGATGGCTCAGTGGTTAAGAGCATTGGCTGCTCTTACAGAGGTCCTGAGTTCAATTTTCAGCAACCACATGGTGGCTCACAACCATCTGTAATGGGATTCAATGCCCTCTTCTGGTACATGTGAAGACAGCTACAATGTACTTATGTACATAAAATAAATTAATTTTTAAAACAGAGTGTTTGTCTATGTATATGTTTGTGTCTGTCTCTCTGAATGTATGTCTATGCATTTGCTAGTTTCTGTGTGCTCATGTATCTATATGTGTACGTATGCATTTGTGGAATGGGTGTGGATGTTTACTTGTCTCACCTGACAAGGAAGAGCCCACTTCCGGCACCATGCTCTGCTGGCCTCTGCCTCGTCTTGGACTTCTCAGCACATGATAGACAGGCTGGCCTCATGATGTGGGTACCACATGAGCCTCTGTGTCTATATTGATGGGAAAACACACTGCTGGAGCTTCTGGTTTAGGCTACTGAGATTTCAAAAAAAATTTTAATGGCTTATTTTTATTTTAATTATGCCTATGTGCATATGTGTGTGTGGGTATGTGCACATGAGTACAATACCTAGAGAGGCCAGAAGAGGGAGTCAGACACCGTGTACTACCTAATACGGGTGCTGAAAGCCAAACTCAGGTTCTCTGTAACTCTCTCTCTCTCTCTAGTCCCAGATGGTTTGTTTTTACATGTTTGTTTGTTTAGTCTCAACATACAGAGGGCCTTGAGTTCCGTTCACTTGAGCAATAAAAAGCCACTGTGTTCAGAGCAGGTCTAGGCCAGTTGGCAGGGAAGGAAAGAAGCACACAGGCCAGAATCTTATAGGAGATATGGCCTGGGGGCGGAGCGGGAGGGGCCTCATAGATTCCCAGAGCAGCCAAGTCTTGTGTCTAAAGTCAAGCACACAGCACATGGGCTGGCATGCTTCACACTGCTTTTTATTTTTGGTTTCATTAAACCAGCCCGTGGAGCATGTGATAGGAAGCCCCTCGCAGAAGCTCTGTGTGAATGGGCTTGGCCGCCGCTGCCCAGCTCCCAGCGGCCACAATGAACCTCATGAGCTCTTCAAGGTGGAGATCCCGACATCTCCTCAGTACCGCCTCTCCCATCTCCAGAAGGCTGACAGGAAAGAGGACGCTGGCTCACGTGTTACTAGTCTCCATTTCTCTTGCTCAGTCTTAAACTTTTGGCAGCACAGTCGCTATCGGGGTCTCACTATGTAGTTCCCTATGGCCTGTAGCCCAGGCTGACCTTGATGTGCCTCTCTGCCCAGCTGCCAGCTAGGTTGTTTTTGTTTGTCCCTTGCTCTGTCCCTTTAGACACAATGGTTCAGCCTCAGATGACCCCATCATGCCAATCCTAGGTCTATGTAACCGCCCGGGACCTGCTGTGTCTGGTGGCTGACAAAGTAGTGCTTCTGGCAAAACACTGAACACAGCAGGGAGAACTGGGGCCTCCGTCCTTCCATCGTCCGTTTGTCTGTCTGTCTCTCCACCCCATCCCTATGCCCCCACCTCTCCAGGCAGGACAGGCTCTCTGCCAAGTGAATTTCAGAGATTTGGGGAAAGAAACAGAGGGATGTCGGGGACTTGGTGGCTCAGATTCATCACTCTAGACACTCAGGAGCCTGAGGCAGGAGGGTTGTAAGTTCAAGGCTACCCTGGACTAGGTTGAGTTCAGAGCTAACCTGGGCTGTAGAGAGAATTCAAGATTGGCCTGAACAACTTAGAACATGACACTCGAAAGAAAAAACATGAAGTCTGGGGATGAAGCTTATTTACAGAGTTCCTTCCTGTGGATTACCACCGAAGGGCCGTGGGATGGCTTAGTGGTCGAGCCCCTGCCTAGAATCCCCCAGCGAGGGGCTGTGAGTGGAGATCCCCAGCCACATCCTGGAGACCCTGAGTTCTATCTCCAATATCATCAAGAAAAGGAGGCAGAGTAGTCTCAGGATGACCTCATCTCTGGCAGGGACAGCAGGTCCTCTACTCCCTTGCTTGTCCATGTTAGTCTGCGTTTAGGGGACCCCGGAGA
This sequence comes from Micromys minutus, assembly GCF_963924665.1. Lineage (NCBI taxonomy): Eukaryota > Metazoa > Chordata > Mammalia > Rodentia > Muridae > Micromys > Micromys minutus. Next base: position 42,381,729 of record NC_137959.1, read on the forward strand.
GGGGCCTGCACGGATTTTGTAAACATTGGCTCCCCCAGAGGACCAACAAGGGAGGCCTGTGGCCCTAGGCTCACAGGCTCCTGAGCCCCATAGCCTGACTCACTGTGGTGAGTGCCTCCAAGTTGTTTAAACTCCAGAGAGAAAAGGAGCCGTGTCTCGGGGCGGCTGGCGCCTGTTTTCTTGTACCCACAAGGAGTGTGGAGAGAGTTCTGGATTCCAGAAGAGACTTCTTGGAGCTGTTCCTCGGTGGGTGGACATAGCCTGGATTTCCCCAGGTGCCGGTGGCCAGGCCTGAGGAGCCCGGCAGCAACCCTGAACAGACACCCGCTTAGTACAGCCTCGACGGCTCAGCTTTCTGTATCTTGGGCTTGCAAGGGAGCCCCAGAGCCCCAGTTTAGATCATGTTTAGACGGGGCGGGGCTGCCAAGAATCTGTTCCTTTATTCGGGAGCTAAATGGATCTTTTATTAGGATCAGCAAAATCCATTTTTAACCGAATTTGAAGGTCAGCCTCTTTAGGTTTCTCCTGACTGTGCTGGGGCTTGTGGAGGTGGCAGTCCTGGGCACACGTGTCTCGGGGACGAATTTCTCTGAGGACCCCCACACAAGCCCTACTGCTTGCCACTGATTTTGTGGTAGCTATCTACGTTTTGTATTTTCAGACAAATAGTTGGACATTTATTGAGCACCTACTACATACAGGAGAGCCCAAAGAGCTCAGAGCCTATTGGAAAACCCAGAGGGTTCCAGATAATAGAATTAGAACCATGCTGGGGTCAGCCTATGGGGGTCAGTGGGTATTTGGGGAGGAATTATGCCTGAAATCTTCCCAGTTTTGGAATCTCAGATGACCCCTCCCCTGCCCAATTTAGGGCCTGGAATCCAGGTTGCTCTTCAAATTGCATTTTGGGAGGTCGGTGATGGTAGCTACTAGTGTGCCATCCTATCTGAGGCCCTTTGTGAGCCCACACACTAGGACTGGCCCCACTCTGGATTCCTGGTGAGTTTCATCTTGGAACCAGATCCCTAATCCACTGAAACGCAGGGTGTTTCTGAGGCTCCGGAGTGGGAGGTCGCTGGAGGAAGCAGTCCCAGTGGGCAGCCTGTGGCCTTGCCTTAGCCTGGTGATTGAGAGGTCCAGCCTGGTAGTTGGTGTCGAGTGACTGTCCCTCCATGTGGCACGGACAGTTTTTTGATGCTATTAATGGTTGCTTATTCTATGAGCAGGCGGCGGCTTCTGCTTCTGGCCCAGGGTTCTTATTCCAGGGGAGAGAGGCCACTTGCTCCTGGCTGTAGGGAAAATAGACCCACTGATGGCCAGGCGAATCGGGTTGTAAGTGGTTGGCAGCTGCCTGCTGGGTAAGCCACGGGATATCGCCTCTCCGTACCTGCCAGGGCTAAGCTCAGTACCGCAGGCATGCGCAGAGCAGGACTCCCTGCTTATCAAGAGCTGTAATGTCTTCGGGGAGGTTGGAACAGGCAGAGCACAGATTCATCTAATGGACAGGACTTAGGCAGTAGCCTGGATCCCGCTGATCAGGATGGATGGGGAGATGCTGATGGCTCCTGTGTGGCTCGCCAGGGTCTTTCTTGTTCATGCTTGAATCTCCCCAGTGGTACCCACTTACTCTGGACATCTGACCTCTGCCCCCACTGGTTGGGAGGTATCTGGCCTGTACTGTGTAGCCTGGGCCTACATCCAGGGCTGTCTCCTGTGGCTTTCCTTGTTGGGTGGAGCCTGGCTGGGACAAGCAGCCTTTCTGTTGGTGGCAGGGCTGTGCAGGGAGGGACAGCTGGAGCTTCGACCAGATGCCTGGCAGGAGGGGGGGTGTTCATTTAGAAACATGAATGCCCCGGTCCAGAGACACAGGGCAGTGTGCCTGCTGTGTTTATTTGACCCCAGAGGATTGGTGAGGTGCAGGAAGGAGGGGTGCTCCGTGACTGCTCCCGCCCCCCATTCTCTTCTGAGTCTGTCAGTCTGCCTTGGGTGGGAACCAGAGTTTACGCCTCCGCGTGTGTTTCTCTGTGAAGGCTAAGTTTGGGAGCTCTACCTTCAAAAAGGACCGAAGTGGGACATTGTGTTCAGAGAGTATACTGTGTCTCCACAGCTCCAGGTTGGGGAGTGTTTGGAAGCTCAGCTGACCTGCAGACCCCTTTGGAGAGTCAGATCACCTCAGCACGTAGGTGGTCTGAACAGCAGGGAGTGTGACTACGGTGGTCCCAGACACTGGGCAGGGGCTGCGTAGGTGGCCACTGCAGGCTGCTAAGTTGAGGGCTTTTGACTCTTTGCTTGAAGACACGGGCCACCTTCTAACCTTGACTTCACCTCTTCTCTCTGCTCCCTAAATAAGAATAGCAAGGGGCTGTCACCTCCCCAACCTTCTGTCAGCCCGCCTCCACTGTCTGAGGACAATGCCACCTTCTTCCTCACCTGCTCTAGGCACCTCTGTCACTCTGTGCCCCACCTGCCTCTTTCAGATGGATCGGTCTCAGTTTTAGCCTGCAGTCTTTGAGAGGCCAGTTTTCCATCCCTGTGGGGCTCACGGGAACCTCTCAGCAGGATCTTGGATGCTGTCTTCATCTTTAGCCCAGAGGGCTTCTCCAGTCCTCCAACAGCACAGTTGGAAGCCAGCGGGTTTGCTAGACAAGTGAAGACCTGGCCTACTGCCCTGGTGGTGGCCTGTACTCTCCACCTGGGGACACTGAACAGAGGAGTTGTTTGACCAACTCATGTCACATAGCAGTTCCCAGTGGGGCAGAACCTGAACTTAGTGTTTCCCAAACCCTGAGAGGTGTTCTGGGCTATGGGGCTGGCTCGGGCAGGTGACTCGTGTACGGTGTAGGTAAGCCTAGGGGGTCGCCGGTGATTGCAGCTGACGAGGGGGTCACATGGAGAGAAAGGTGAGCCCTTTGTCCCACTTTTTTGTTGTTTATGGCCGGCCTGAGCTACAGAGTGAGCAAGGATAACCTGTGCAACTTAGTGAGACCCAGTCCCAAAGTAGAAGTCAAAGGGTTCCTTAAATTTGTTTTCTTTACTATCTGCAGATGATAAGAGATTTTTTTTAAAAAGTGATTTTGTTGTTTTGTTTTGAGCTCCTGAATAGGGAACTTTGGGCAAATCTCACGCTGGTGGGAAGAACAGAGACAACATTCAGATGTGGTGTGTGGGCGCCTTTGGTGTCTCTGTCTCCTGTTGTGTGAGGTACTGCCTTGCCAGGGCTGTTTGAGGACCTGGGGCTTATCCTGGGTCTGGAGAGGCTGGTGCTGGCTGGCTATCACCTGAGGGACCTTCTTTGTCCCTACTCTGGGATTGCCCTGTGTGCTGGGTGGAGACCTCGCTCCTTCTCTGTACCCTCCGTGGGACCTCACCCTGCTCTTTCCCTGGTGGTGGCACTGTTCCCAGGGGCCTGTCCCCAAGGCCAGGAAGTAGCCTGGCTGCTGGGGAGCCATGGCCTGGGCACAGAGCCATGAGAGGTCCTTGGCCAGCTAAGGAACACTCGGGCCCTGTCATAACAATAAGGCCACCAGCATCTATGGGTGCCCTTTGGTACCCAGGACCCATGGATGAAAATTGTCCTTCCCTCTTTAAAGAGGTCCCAGGTCCTCCAGGTCAAACTGGGACGTGGGTAGCCATCTTTGTCCACACCGGGAGCCTGTAGTAGGAACCTGGCAAGTAATCCCAGGGCCCTTCACTTTCTTGCCAGGCACATCCCAGTCTAGACGCTGGACTGTAGGGCCCACAGTGCAGCAGGACTCAGCTGACGGGAGGCCAAGGCTAGGGACCTCCTGTCTCCACCTCCTGGCTGCACCCCAGCCCTGTGAGGAGGCCCTAAAGGCTGTGTGCTCCCAGCCTCGCCCCAACTCAGTCACTGCCTTCTCTCCCTTTCTTTCCTCTCCCTTCTGTTCTGGTCCATCTGTGTTCCAGGGGAGCACGGCCTTGTCTCTGGCCCATCTGTCAGAGGATCTATTTCTCTTGGAAGGCTTCATTGGGAGCCCCTGAGCCCTGAATTCTCCCCTAGGTGAGAATCTCACAACTGTCCTCTGCCCTGTTCTGATGGCCCTGGGTGGAGGCTCCAGGCCTAGCTCTTGTTTGGGTATTCCACACACAGGAGTCCTTAGTGGACAGTCCACAGGATCCAAAGGGGCAACTGTGTGTTGTTATGACATAGCCCCAGGCTGTGGCAGGAGCTGTCAGAGTCCAACCTGAGGACCAGCAGGGTGCCTTAAGATGAGGTGACCCAGGTGGCTTTATGGGTAGATGTCATCTCTCCTGCCATAGGCCCCAGCCCTGTGGACAGGTAGTGGGTCTCAGTCACAGGTTTTTAGTCAAGGGGCACAGGGAAGAAAGAATAGAGGAGCCGGGGGCTCCCTGCTTTGTGGTTGAAGCTTCCTGGGTCTCAGGGTCAGAAATGCTTTCACAGAAGTTCTAGGATGAGGTTCCAGACCAAGTGAGCTGGAGGGGAGGGGGTTGCGGGGGAGGAAGGAGGCTTGCCTGTCCCAGGCATGGTGAGATCCTGGGTTCATCACCAGTACCCCATAACACACATCAGTTATATGTCCAGCACCTGCCACTAGTGGGCACCCTATGTGCTTCCTGGCGCTGGACTTCCTGTAGAGGTGAATCAGGTACCCCAACTCTTACGCCTGGCGTCTTCTACCCATTGTGAGTGTGGCTCTCTCCCCGCTGAGGCTGATAGGCAGCCATCCGGCCTCTGACAAGTCTATGATTGCATTTGGGTACCCCCTCCCCCTCTCTCCTACCTGTAGGTAGGCTCACTGTATCATGGGCCACTTAGGTGGACACTCCCGAGGACTTGCTGAGAAGAGACGGCACCCGCTTCCTTGAGGCCTCACCTGAGGTGCAGCTAGCAAGCCTTGCTCCTGACTTTCTAGTTTCTACATCCTGGGATGTCAAGAGGCCTCTCTGGTTAAGGACCTGGCTGCCAGCTCCACCCTTGAGGACAAGCCATATGCTGTCCTTTAAGAAGCTGCTTAGCTTCCTCTAGTGTTGCTACTCAGCAGGCTAAGCTGAGTAGGTAGAGTTCATGTGGCTTCGCCTCTCCTGTGATCAGTCTTGCCTGAGGGCATACCTAGCCAGCCCCAGTCAGCCTGTGATGGACACTTGTTCCTATAGAGAGCATCAGGTGGGGCCTGGGATGGGGAGCCCCTTGGATCTAGAGTATCATAGTACAGACAGTTGAAGTCCGCAGCAAGAACACTCTGGGAGATACCCTTGGGCCCCATAGAACATTCTAGAAAGATGGCTTACTTGCTTGTTGGGCATGTGCCTGTGTCTCTTACAGCACTTTCTCCTGTGCACGGTGCATGAAGCCTGGGTGCATGAAGCCTGGGAGGTATGGTCATCCTTCTCTCTTACTGAGGGAGAGCCCCGAGGGCTGTGCAGAAGGAATAAGCACACCATGTAAGGCCAGCTCCTCCCTTTCTTCTTTCTTCCTCGGCACCCCACTGGGCCCCAACCACTTTGGGGAGCTTCAGGGGCTGGAATTAAGACTGGGAGACAGGGCAGGATCCTTGGGACCTTTCTCTGGTGGTGTGATCCTCCCGTTCCTCCCAGCAAGCCTCTGCAGGGGCAAGCAGATGTGAGAGACAAGGTCCACACACACAGGATACTGTCACCTGGGTAAGTGCTTGGAAGGAGGGCTAGGCAGCACTGGGGACTTAGGGAGGGACTGGCAAGCCCGGGGTGTGAACAGGTAAAGGAGCGGGAAAGGGGAGGGACATCCTAGATGGAGGAGACCATGCATTCAAAGGTCCTGAGGCAGCCAAAAGTGTAGCATGGAGACCTAGAGAAGAGAACACAGTCTGGGGGTACCATAATGGTTTCCACTGGGGTTTTTGGCTTTTATAGCTGTTTTCACCTCCTGAGATGCCCGTGGCTTGGGCCAGACTTAAACTACCATGGGTAGAAGGCTTCTTGCCTTGACTGAATGGGGCCTCAGCAAGCCTGGCATCCTGCCCCAGGTTCCCAGCTCATCTCAGATGCAGCTGGAAGCCTGGGTAAGGGTCAGGATGCCAATACAAGTTCCACTTCCTTCAGTCAAACACAGGTTTGCCGCCTCTCCTGCCTTTTGTCCACAGGCTTTTCTTCCTGGCCTGCTACTCAGACCCCCTGTTCCTCCTTGAGAAAGGACAAACTTCAGGCTGCCAAGACAGGTATTGCCCCTCCCAAGCCTGCCAGCACCCCTCCAGAGGAGGCAAAGCACAAGTTCCCAGCCCCAGTGGGCCTCTGAGCCAGGAGCACACACTGTTTACAGCCCGAGGCAAGTGGTTCTTGGCTCCAGTGTGGCAGGCTGGCCTCGCTGTGACATGTTTACTGTCCAGGCTCTTGGCAGGCTGTGAAGGGTCTCAAAGACCGGGGCAGGCGGGTGCTCTCCCCTGGGAGAGGCAGAAGATGGGGCTCCCTGTGGCGCTGTTTCCACAAGGGCTCTCTTCTGTTCCTCTCTGCCAGAAGGGCTGCTATTCCTGGGGAGGCGGCAGGTATACATCAGGAGTTTGGAAGCATGAAGTCGTTGGGCCCATGGGCCTTGGCACTCAGCCCTCCTGCCCTGTCTGTCACTCAGGCCTGTGGCAACACCCTGCTAAAGCCTGTGTCTGTGCTGCCTGTGAGGCAAAGTCAGTCGGTCTGGGGCTGTGCTCCTGGTTCCCCAGCTCCAGCTGTGAAACATCTACTTGCAGTGTCTCAGACCCACTATAAGTGGGTGGAGGGAGGATCCCCCCCCCCCCAGCCCTCAGGATCTAGGTCTCAGGAAGAGCTGCTAGCTCTGTCTATACGGTCCTATTCGCTGCTCTGTCCATAGGTGGTACATAAGTGGTACACACCTGTCTTGCTGCCTGCTCCAGGCTGTTCCCTTGGTTGTTGGATTGCCTACCAATGTCACAGTGTGCTGCGCCATGCGCGCCTGCGGTGGCAAGCCCGTGGAGGACTGCCGGGTCTGAGGCATTGCCTACAGACACCGGGTCAGGTCCAGTTACAAAGGATGCAGGGCTGCGGTGTCACTGCAGGGTGGCTGGGCCGGGCTTCCTGACCTGGTTCTTGTCTGGGGGCCTCAGGCAAGGAGCTGCAGAAGAGATTAATAAATGACAAGAGAGGCCCAGTGTGGCCAGAGCTGTCATCAGGCATGGGCGGCATTGGAAGGGGACCCGGATGGCTCACACTTGTCCTTGTGTCTGATCCTCCGTCTCCTTGGTGTTTGGCCCGGTTGGCATCTCAGTGGCATCCGTCCTGCCCTAAGAGTTCTAGATGGGACAGGGCCATGCCACATGCCTGGGCCTTGCTCTCTCATGGTCCTAGCCACTTTGTCACCATGAGGTCCTCAAAGTCCACCAGGCCCTGTGTCTCCTGGTGTCACCGTACCTACCCTAGGAGCTCAGTGTGTCTCACTTGTTACCAGACCTTCAAATACAGCCGTGTGCGTAGCCCCACTCTCCTGCCACCTTCCCTGAAGGCTCCTCTGTGTCCTTGTCTCCTCTCCACGTTCTTTTTAAATGATCTCACGGGACCCAGCATGGGGCACAGTCTTGGGACCCTCTGTTCTGTTTCTGCCATTTTTAAATCTCTATGACCTTTTAAATATTAATTTATCTTATATTTTGTTTTAGGGGGGCTATAGAGGTCAGATACAGCCTGTGGGAGTTGATTCTCCTTCACCTTAGGCGTCCTAGGTTTGAAACCCAAGTTGTCTGACTTGACAGCAAGCACCTTTATCCGTTGAGCCATTTCTCTGCTTTACCGCTCGCTCTTAGAAGTATTGAAGTATTCTCTCAGTAGGGACTGGGCTGGGGAGTGCCTTCCCTCTGTAGTAGGACTCAGGTCCAAGTTCACTGAACATCAACACACACACACACACACACACACACACACACACGGCCTTGCACCGTGTGCCAGCCCCATAGCCCCATTTTTCAGATGAATAAACTAAGGCCCAGGGTAGCCACAGTTGATCAGGGCAGTCCTGGGACCTGAACCTCTTTAGCTCTAGGGACACGGCTTCACCACTGCTCAGATGACCACCCCATGGGAGAGATTTGGAGTCCATGCTGTGTGTCTCTGCACTCTGCCTCTCTCTTCTCCCCTCCACCTTCTGTTCCAGATTAGACCCAAGCCTTCTACAGTGCTGTGGCGTTCCAGAAATGGCTTTAGCAGAGCCTGGAGCACCTGGCTGGCCCACATGTCGTGCAAGGCAGGGCATGTCCCCACAGCTGCTCAGCCCACCTACTGTAACCCTAGATCTGAGGCTTAGCCTCCACGTGTGATTTCCAGGTCGGGAGGCAAAGGCCCAGCCGTCAGTTCGATGGTCTGTGCTAGCAATGGGAGCTGCTAAGTCTCAGGGTCTGCTGGGTGAGCCTGGCCCCACCACTAATTAGGCATTAGGCCCAGAAAAATGACCAAGAGGCGTCCCCAAGCTGTGGCCACAGAGGTGGGTGCCAAACTGCCAGTCTCAGAGCTACAGCAGAACAGGACAAGGAAGTGTAAGCACTGAGTAGTTTTTATTTGGTTTCTCCAGAGGGGACAGCCAGTGTGAAATTTATGGGGGGATTTACCGGTTGGCTTACGTGATGGGGCTGGGTAGTTCCGCAGTGATCTGTCTGCTGGAGAGCTAGCGAACATGGTAGCCACAGAGTCTGAGAACCAGGAGGACCCATGGTGTAGCTGCAGTCTGGTACTTTCGGCTGGGAGGTCCCCCAAGAGTCACTGGTGGGAGGCTGTTACTGAAGGGCTGAGAAAGTGGGGGTCTGACGTCTGTGGCTGAGAGGAACAAGAAAGGAATCCCCCAGCCTCCTGTTTTGGCTGAACGCTGAGCAAGCTGTGTGGTCTTGGAGAGGTTGCTTTGCTACTTTGGGTCCAGCTTAGCTTAGGCTTTACTGCATTGGTGTGTGTGATCTAGAAGCATTCATTGAGCACCTGCTATGTTTCCTGGGCTCTGTCTCCCAGTCACTCTTTCTGCTCGCAGGGAGTGATTTGGGACTGGAAGGTCTCAAGGCCACAGGGGCCTAAGGCGTCTCTGTGTGTCCTCCGTTTCAGTCCTGTAGCTTCTGTCTGGTGGATGACACCCACCCTGGGTGGAATTGTGACCTCCAGGCTGGAATATGATGCTCTGACCCTGTGCTCCAGGGTGTGGCTGTGGCGAGCAGCAGGCTTTCTAGAAGGGGAGTGATACAAACAGCCATGTGGTTGGCCCACTGCATGTTGACCAGATCTTTATAGGAAACCATGGCACAGTGTGTGAGGGAAAGAGGCTTGGGGGCTAGCTCTCAGCCATAACATTAGATGTAAGCTGAGGAGAAAGACCTATCAGGCGTCCACGGCCGAGAGATGAAGTCTGAAGAAGCGGCCGTCGGTAGCGTCTGTTACTATGGCGAGCAAGCTAGAGAAGCGCCCCACAGACTTGTATGAAGCTTCTTGCCCCATGGTTGATCATGTGGCCTGTTATTCCGAATGCCCGTGCAGAGCATGTCACCGTGCCCACCGGTAACATTTGCCAGGTATTTTTACAGCCTTGCTACTATCCCCGACTGTGACTGTGTATTTACCCCATAAACTACCAGTATGTGTCTTCCTCAGCTAGGTGTTCACACCCTGTGTGTGGAGGAGCCTGTGGCCCGGGAGAGCAGAGAGCCAGGCCTCAAGGAGGTTCTTACTGGTACAGAGAGCTTGGGGACACTGCCAGGACAGGCAGAGTCCTTCCTTGATTGGCTCATCTTACAAGCCTGGGATGGCTGGGCTGTGTTTGTGGCCTTCCTTGTTCATAGGCCCTGCAGCGTCTCCCTTGTGTCTCTCTCTGTGGCCTTTGTGTGTCCAAATAGGTCAGATGCACAGTATGGGATGGACAGACAGACAGAGGTAGGAGCCTGATGTGAATAAGGAGAGGCAGCTCCGGGTAAGGCCCATCCTTTCTGCCCACCCCTCCCCTTTCTCTGCCTGAGCTTCCTCTCATTCCTTTCCCCCCTCCTTTCTCTTCCCTTTCCCTCCCTTCTTCCTCTCCTCCCCCTTTCTCTCTCCTCATCTCCCTTCCTCCCCCCTCCTTTCCCCTTTTCCCCTCCTCCCCTCCCTCCCCTTCTTCTCTCCTTTTCACCCTCCCCTCTCTCAGGAAGTGGATAGGTAGAGGCCTGGGGCCTGGTGAAATGCCAGGGAGGGAAGAGCCAGCTACTGCAGGAGCCTCAGTGCTCATGCAGAAACCACAATGGTCCCTGCTGCAGGCAAGCAGTCCTCAGGCACGGGCTGCTGGGCTGCTCGCAAGCTGGGTGGTTATTATTTCAGTCCTGCAGTCCCAGGGGTCAGGCCCCTGCTCCTCAGCTCCAAAACGCCATGTCCTTGGTCAAGACATTCCGCTGCTCCACGCCTCATGGCTGTCAACTGTAAAATGTTTACAAAATGGTCTCTACCCTGCAGGGTTGCAGGAGGAGCCAGTCAAACACAAAGAATGACTGTTCGTTTGTTTTTTTTTTTTTTTTAATTCACACAACAAACACCTGTTCCATGCCTCACTCTGTCCTGGTCTCCTGGACATTCCCGTAGCTGTTACTGTTAAGAGCATTCATGCTGACTTGGCTGCACATTCTCTGTCCTCCCTCTACCCTTGCCTGCCTCCCCCAGCACCCCTCCCGTCTCCCCCCCCCACCCCACCCCCGTACACTCCCCTCCCATCACCAATCCTGTCAGTTTTGTTGGAGAACAAGAGCCGGCTGCTGCTGCTGGCTGTGACTCAGACATGGGGCTCAGGGCCATGGTCACTAGGGTTTGGCCTGTCTAGAGTCTCCTGGTATAGGGTTGCGGGGTGGGGGTTGCCTGGAGACCAGCGATGCACAGGAAGTCAGCCTGTGAGCCCAAGAGTCAGCCAGAAACAGTGGAGACAGCACCACAGACCCTGGTCCCTGGAAGTGCCTCCTTGTCCCCAGTGACCACCCAGACATCCAGAACCTCAGCTCTTCTTCTTCTTCTACACTGCCCCCGGCCCTCCAGTGGCTCTGCTCTGATGAACCTGGGAGTTAGAACGTTGTTCATCAGACGGTTGACAGGTGCAAACTAGTTGGTCTCCTGCAGGTTGGACACATGACCCCCTGCAACCTCTCCTCCAACCCCGGAGGAGCTTTCTTTGCTTCTTCCCATGGCTGTGAATGATAAGCCAGGGCACAGAGTGATGGTGCTTCCTTTCCATGGTCACACAGCTGACGCTGACGCGGAGATTCCTCTCACCAAGCTGCCGCTTCTAGAACCGGTGAATACCCTAATACCCTAAGCCCCAGTTTCCCACCGGTTTGCACCCCGTTTCCTTGACTTGGGGAGTTGAGAAAGGAGCTCATGTTGGGGGGGAGAGGAGTTTGATAGAAACACGGGGGTGACAGTGTGGCCTTGCTGTGGGGTCCTGGGATCATTGCAATAGCGGATGAACTCTTCTCTGCTCCTTGTCCCCAAACAGAAGGTATACAGGCCCTAAAGCTTGTCATCTCGATCAGCACTTGATTAATCTATCTGTAGTTAGCGGGACAAGGGTGGAGGTAGGGACCTAGCACTCTCTCATCTCTAGGTAGCCTTTGGGCCTGAAGAACACAAAGGTGATTGGTAGCCATGAGAAACCCTCGGTCTGAAGTCTCATCCCTCGGTTGGTGGTCCTGGATTATGCTGGGAGATCCTTGATGCTTGGCACCCCAGCTCTGTGAGTCTGACCAACGTCCCCGGTCTGGGATGAACTTGGCTTGCCCACAACACATGCACACATATAAGGAAGGTTCTGGCCACCCCTGTGAACTCAGCCTTCAGACATTCCCCGTGTGCATGTCAGGGATCTATGCAGGATTCGGGCTGCTCTGAGCCCTTGTGTCTTCCTACCAGGACCCTGTGCAGGCACCGGGACAAGTCTGCTGCAGGGGAGCAGGGCACAGATACTCTGCTGGGCTTGGTGGGAGTCAGGATCTTTCAGCATTGAGGTGACCCTGGGTACAGCTCCCCAGAGGCATCTCAGGGCTTTTTCTGTGTTTAATGAGTGTCATTTTCATAGCTGCAGCAGACTCTGAGTAAGAGGAGTAGAGAGGCTGGTGAGGGATAGGTTCAGGAGGGGCCATACAAATCCCTGAGACTCCGCTGAATGGCTAGGATGGGAGGCTTTCTATCCCAGAGACTCCCAGGAGTCCCAGCTTCAGGACTGGGGCACAGAAGTCACACCCCAGCTGTGTACCCCAGTGGCCCAGCACAGGCACTCCCTCTTAGGACCCACATTGTTCCTTTGCTGATGCTCAGTTCTGTGGGCTCACGTGGGTGGCAGTGACTCCTCGTACAATCTCAGGTTTGTAGTAACTTGCGAAGTACCAGGCTCAGCTCTGGGACACACAGCCATCTGGGGAAGGCTCTGGGGCAGAGCATTTTCTGGGACAGACCACTTTCTCTGAGCAATGCTCTGCCCTTCTGGGTCCCCTCCAGCTTTCTGCCTCATCATGGACAGCGTGCCTTTTGTACACGTCACGACTTTCAGCTCCTGATGGATACTCTCTGCATGTTTTTATACCAACCAACCAGCGAAAGTCTGTATTTGGAATATGCATTTGGAAGTCCTCTGAGGACTTTAAAAAAAAAAAAAAATCAATACAAGAGGCTGATGAAGCAGCTCAGACTGGTATGCATGAAGCCCTGGTTCCACCCTCTGCACCCCAGAAGCTGGAGGGTCGGGGGTTCAAGGTCACCCTTGACTGCGTAACAAGTTCAAATCCAGCCTGGGCTACATGAGACCATTATCTTTAAAAGAAAAAAAAAAAAAAAAAAAACATTTGGAGCTTCAGTTGAGTTGAAAATAATTTGGGTGGATTTGGGACCCAGATAGTCTCACAGCATCAGATTGCTGTCCTTGACCCACTGTCCAGCCACCTGCGACCACCTTACTCTTATTCTGGACCCCTGTGGTGCCAGCATGCATGTACTCATAGCCCCTGCTACCACCTCTTCTGACTCCACGTCTCCTAATGCCTCATGGCCCGTGAGTAATCCTTAGTCTTTCCATGTTTGCTCACCGGACCCCTCTCCTGTGGCTGTTTCTTTCCCACCGGCATTTTATACCCAGATTTCTGCCTTTGCAAGACACGGTCAGTGTCTGTGTTTGTACCCACTTTACAGATGATTTGCATCAATATTTTCCAGTACGACCGAGACTTAAATGGTTCAGGTGTACCCTCTACTGTTTTGTCCCCAACCCAGCAGGCTGCAGCTGTCCCACCTGGTGGCCTGTGTCATCACAGCTGATGTGGAATGCTCTTGGCTGAACCCTCCAAGTACCCTCTGTCCACCAAATTCTCTGGGGCAGGAGGGAAATCCCCTGCCATCTTCAGAACCAGAAGCCACAGTGGCGGAGCCTGCCCTGGTCCCCTCAGGTCCCCTGGCAGTGGGTGGCTGTAAAAGTAGTGCCGGGTTTCAGTTGGAGCCACGGGGCTGGCGGGGGTTTGGTGTCCCCTCCTGGAGGAATCACCCGCCACATGTTGCCAGCAGCCTTGGCTGGGAGAGGCAAGCGCAGCTCCAGGCCGGCGAGCGGCGGCCGCGCAGATGGAAACCCGATCAGCGCCGCGCACAGACTGTTTGATTTATTTTAAAATCAAGCAGATGGCTGTGGTGGGGTTTGTTTAAGTTCAGCTCAGAACCGGGCCCTCAGCCAGAAGCCTCAGGCAGCTGCGCCAAAAATTTTTCAATGACTTTGGTCGGCAACCCACCTCTTCCCTCCTTGTATGAACTTCAGCCTTGCCACACACAGGGAGGCCTTCTAGGGCCTTCTCCGGGGTTGGCCCCTTTGTCTCTGTCTTGCTGGGTCTGTCTACCCCTCACTCCCCCCAGCCCCCATGCTCACTAACCTCATCTCTCTGCCCCTCTTAGTGTGAGTCTGGGTGTCTGTCCCTATATCCCCCACTGCTTCCTCCCCACCCCTCCCTGTCTCAGGAACTTTCCAGAATCATCCTCCTGTTCCCCACTTTCTCCAGCTTCCTCACACCCTGCCCCCACCCTCCTATTCCCCCAGAAGCCCCTCCCCCCACCCAGCAAGACTCATGGGAGAACAGCCAAGCCTTTGTGGCATTTGGGCCCGTCCCCTCTCTGAGACGCCTGTGGCTGGGAAAACCAGGCCCCCAGCTATAAAATCCTGGAGCCAGCCTCTGGGTCAAGTGGCCTGGCCCGCCCAAAGGCAAGGAGGCCAGGGAAGTGGCCTTCTGGTCACAGGTCACCCTCTGCAGCTGTCCTTCTTTGCTGGGGGAGGGGTGACCTGTGTTGTGGGAAGAACCCACTGTGCAGTTGGCTCATTTGGGGAGGGGGGGGATCAGCTGCTCCAGAAAGACACACATATACACACACACACTCACATATACATACACATACATAATCACTACACACACTCACATACATACATACACACATATACATACTCACATACATGCACATATATTCACACACATACACACATATATACACACACTCACATATACATACACATACATAATCACTACACACAGTCACTCACATACATGCACATATAATTCACACACATACATACACATGCACACACATATACACATACACACACTCACATACACATTCACATGCATATACACACACATACTCACATATATACACACTCACATACACACACACACACACACACACACCCTTCATATTCCTCCACTACATACCTCCACACACACACATGCTTCTTACGCCCAAATAGCTCTCACCACAGATAGGCTAACCTTGGTTTGTCTTATCTCTTTGCCACGGTCCCTAAGTAAGATGAGGCTATAAACAGCAGCTGTCTCTTTCTTTACCCCAGCTCCCCAGGACCGGAGGGATACTGCATGAAACTCCCCCAGCACAACCTCTACCTGGGCAAGAGGCCATCATCAGACCCTCTTGGAGCTGGGTATCTTTCTGCCTCTGGGTGGAAAGGCTAGAACCCTGCCAGGGTGCTTATGTCTGATTCCCACCCGACAGCCAGGCCGGCATCTGCCGGGGCTCAGTTTGGAAACTGCAGGCGGTTTCTGGGCCTTTACGTGAGTGAGCCCCAAAAAGCAGGAGGCATGGCCCAATTAAACGTGTGTCCCGTGAGGGTCCAGCTCCCTGGGTTGGGACTTGCCTGCTTGTTTATTTCCCTTCACAGTATTTGTCCCCCACTGTTTGCCTGGTGGTCCCTGGAGCCTCCCCCACCACAGATCCAGCAGAGTTCCGTGCTTTCACCACCTGGGCCCTCCTCCTCACTGCCGGGTCCCTGAGGGCAGGAGTGAGTACCCAGAGCATAAGTGAGTGAATGTGTGTTTTGTGTGTATGTGTGTGTGTGTGTGTGTGGTTGTGGTTGTACTTTCAATTTTCAGGAGCTTTTCCTAGTCTTTGCTGATTTTCTCCTGGTTATTATGCCAAAAGCAGTTCTTGCCTCAGAGTACTCAGAGTATTGTGAGCGGGAGCCATCTGCTGCCACCCCAGAAGAGGCAGGCCAGGCCAGCACCCCTACCACCGTGTGACCCATGGGCTCCAGACCTTGATAGTACCAAATGGAGCCATCACTACCTTTAAAGACACTGCTTTAAAAAATATACACACACACACACCCAATGCTAGAGGTTGAACCCAGGGTCCTGTGTGTACTACGCAAACCCTGCACAATTCAGTTGCCTCCAGCCTTTGGCTTTTGAGACAGGCCGAACTAGAATGTGCCCTAGCCTCCCGAGAGCTGGGCTTATGAGCACCCCACACCACATTCAGCTTCTGCTCCCCCCTCTCGTAGTCTGCTCAGTTTATACAGGGGAGGGGATGCAGCTCAGGGCAGTGCAGGGGATGCAACTCAGGGCTTCGCATGCATCAGGCAAGCACTCTGCCCGCTGAGCAACAGTCCCACCCTGTGTTGAGTAAACCTGTGTTGAGTAAAACCAACAGGGCATGGTGCCCACCTAGCCACATTTCGCGGCATGCTCCACACGGCATGCGGGCTCCCTCCGCTCTGTTCCAGAACTTTCTCACACCTCAAAAGAATGTCCTGTGCCCACTGCCATCCTGGTTCCCAGGATATTTGGGGCAGAGGCACCCTCTCATTCGCCAGTGCGGCATGTGGCATGTCTCTGAGGCCTTGGAGAAGGAAGTGCTGTGGGGTTCCTGGGGGAGAGCCCTGTTCCAGATGCTGGGAATGACGGAGGCAGGACATGGCAGCTGTGGAGGGGCTGGGGAGGCAGGAGAGGAAGTGGGGAGCACACAGGAGAGTTCTGGGAGCCAGACTCATTTAAGCACCCGCGGTTGGCTTGGCAGCTAAGCGCTTTTTCTATTTGGGCTCTGCTTGAGGCTCCGCGTGTTGGCCGTGTGTACTCCCGTTGGGAGCTCACAGCCTTACTTGGTTAGTTTGCGCCTGGCTCCATGGTTTCCTGTATGCTGAGCCTGGAACAGGATCTAGAGCCGCATTCCCTTCATTCACAGTGAAGAGGGTCGCTGAGCACCTACTGTTCGCTGGGTGCTGTTTTGGGGGGCTTGCCCCCCAGTGATGCCTAGTGGATTCTTCTCTTTGCCAGTCATGCTGATCCTATGGCTAAGGCAGAGATCCTGCCTTTTAGGATGCGTCCACCGAGTCCACCACTGTATGACAGACATCCCTGTTCAGATAATAGACTCTGGTCCTCTCAGATTCTCTGGGGGTGGAGCTTGAGAGTCAAGGAGGCCCTGCTGAGGTTCTCTGAGGTTGTGTCAGCCAGGCTGGGTGGCTAGCTGTTGGTCCCACATGGCTGGTGGCAGGAAGACCCCTTCCCTTGTCACAGGCTCTCCTGTGGGGCTTCGAAGAGGCTCCTCCTTCAGGCAGCTGCTTCCTGGTGCTATTGAGACACATGCAGTATCTCCCGTGTGATCATTTTATCATGGTGAGACACGGAAGACACATTATGTCAAGGTCTGGTCCCTCACAACAAGCATTCTGTCAGCAGAGGGCAAAGGAAAAGGACTCTCAGGGTTTATTCCCCATGGCTTCCCTGCCACATTGGAGCCACCTTTCTTGTAGGTGGCTATGGGCACTAGAACTAATTTGTCTGAGCTTAGAAAGTGATTGAATAGCAAAGCTAAGGGAAAACAAAGGCAGAGCCGAGCCACTGTCCAGCGCTACAGCAGTGTGGTGGAGCTGCTGGCTAAGAATAAGGTGGGAACCCTGGGTCTAGGTGACCTCCAGCAAGCGTCTCACTTCTCTGGACCCCAGATTCCCTCTGGTAACAGAGAAGTCCTAGCTGATCCTGGCTGTGGTGAAACTTTGGGTGGAGCTCAGAAGGGCATGTGGCCAGCACAGATCATCCCTGTGCAGGTCAAACTGTACAACCTGTGGTGGTGTCTTACCGCCACACGCCCTTACTGTGGAAGCAGTGAGAGATTTTAGGGGTGGAGTTCTTTGACAGGGGCCATCATCTGCCAAAAAGCCTGAGGTCATCTGGCAAGGAATAAACAAGACAGGAAGCACTTGGCTCCACCGAAAGCTCACCTGGCCAACCACCAGGCAAGCCACCATTGCTCTTTGTGTATCTAACCACACAACAACCTATCCACCTACCCAGCTACTTCTCCATCCATCCACCTAACCCACCCACTCACCAATCCATCTGTACATCCACCCATCAATTCATATAGTCATCCGTCCATCCATCCATCCATCCATCCATCCATCCATCCATCCATCCATCCATCTGTCCGTCCGTCCCTTCGTCCACCTACGCATCTGACCACCTATCCATTCACCTGCCCACCCACCTCTCTGACCATCCATCCACTCCCCAACACCCATCTATCCAGGGGTGTGGACACACAAGCGGGTGAGGAGAAGAGACCCACAGGCTGAGCTCTGGGAGAGAAGGAGGTTGCAGCCAGCACAGTGTGCAAAGCTTCTGTTCTGAAAATGATGGCAGAGATGGAGACTGCTTCTGCCTCAGTTTCCCCATGGGCGGGCATTGAGCCTTGTTGGAGACCAGTATGGAAAGAATTGAGTTGCCTGTGGTCATTACATGGGTCCTGGGCCTATGCCACACCATGGGGCAACTGTTTGCCTCGGCATTGGAGGCTGCAGCTGGGACTGCCTCCACATGTCCTGGGGCTCAGAGAAGCCCCCCTTTCCCACCCAAGAAAAAGCCACCAGCCAGGGAGCCGGTGAGCAGGCAGGGATGTGAGTGTTCACCCAGTGGTTGCCCACACATTGGTGTGGCCCTAGGGCTGTGTCATGGGCTCCCGCTGGCCAGTCAGCAGTGGCCTTGGCACAGCTCACAGGATTGAGTCAGCACAGACCTGGTATTGCCAAGGCTGGGAGCAGGCTCACTGCTCCTGTTCACCTCCAGCAGCCTGAACCCAGGGTCCCATCCTACCCCCCAGCCTCTCTAGGGGTTCCCTTCTCTTTAAAACCCCACATCCTCTGACTGTGCTGTCTAGCACAATGCTTGGTATATGCTGAGTGCTAAGCTAAGTGCATTCATGCCTACTAAATTATCTAACCCTCATAAATACTATTCTTGTCTTGTAGAGAAGGAAACTAAGGCACAGAGAGGTTTAGTAACCTGCCTAACAGTACACAGCGAGTGGTTGGTAAAGCTGGGATTAAAGTGGCTAAGGGCAGAATCTCTGCTTTTAGTGAGCGTTCGTGTGCAGAGAGAGGACAGTGGACAACACTGAGTGTCTTCCTCTTTTTCCTCCTGATCCCACCTTTTCTCCCCCATTTCATTTTGAAAAATATGGGTTTCTAACTGCACGTGTGCATGCACCGCCCCCAGAGACCAGGAGAGAGCTTCAGATTTGCTGGGAATGAAGACAGAGTTGTTGAGCTGCCATATGGGTGCCGAGAATCAAACCCAGGTCACCTGAAGAGCAGCCAGTGCTCCTAACCACTGAACCTGCGGCTTCCCGATTCAGCTGTCTATCTGAACGTGGTCATGCTTAAGGGCATGCACTTTGCTGGATGGGCCGTCTTTCCAAGCCTCCAGAATATCCCCGCTTTCACCCATAACACAGGACTACCTCCCGGCGCCGGTGTTCTTCAGGATGAAGTGCCATCAGAGCCATTGATGTATATACACCAAATGACCTTTTCCGAAATCTAAGTAAATCTAAAAGTGAGTTTTCTGATTTCCCTCTCCCTCACCCCATGGTTGTGAGGCGGTTACCATAGTTCTACGAATCACACTCTGGCACAATAGCAAGGTGGGTAGCAAGGAGCCAAGTGCTCTCTAACTCTTCTCTTTTCGGAGAGAAAAATCTAAGGAGGTTATAACAGCCATAGGTCCCATCATCCAGGGTTGGACCACCCTGTAGGGTTTCTGGGGATGTGTGCATATGACATTTTTGGGCTCCATGGGGGCCAGGCTGATGGGGGACGGCTGCTCAGTGGGAGTCTGGAGCACCTGTCCTGTCTCTAATCACACAGCAGGTCTGTATCATAGCGGATAGATTCTCTTTACATTGTGGGAAAAGTGATGTTTGCGGAGGCATCTTTTCCAGCCTCTCTTTCCACATTGACAGTCAAATGGCTGGATTTTGCATTTGAGTATTGTAGGGCCAGCCTCTGGAGGTAACTTCTACGTGTTTGCAGCCAGCTCAGAGCTGAGCTTCTAGAAGATTC
Organism: Micromys minutus; assembly: GCF_963924665.1. Taxonomy (NCBI): domain Eukaryota; kingdom Metazoa; phylum Chordata; class Mammalia; order Rodentia; family Muridae; genus Micromys; species Micromys minutus. The sequence goes on from NC_137959.1 coordinate 42,401,326, forward strand.
TAAATCGGTATTATCTCATAGTATATTGGAAGGGCTTTTTACCCAATGCACTCTCTTTCTGGAAGGGACACAAACCCAACCCCACGTTGTTTCAGCCATGTAGGTCTGTTGAGCTTTCCTCTCAGAGATAGCCACTAGCAGGTGGGAGCTGATGTCTAGTGATCCTGGGGACTGAGGAGAGATTCTTAAACAGGGCCCTGAGCAGACTCCCAGTAAGCTGGTCTGGGACACATGGCTGTGCTTGCAAAGGAGACAAGAGCGTGTTGGTTGACAGCCCCAGGGGTAGGGAGAGTCAGAAGCTGGTTAGAGAAGATAGATACCTTCTGACTACAGCTGAGTGTGTAGTGGATGGGTAGATTGGTGGATGGATGGATGGGTGGACAAAGGGACAGATGGATGGATTGATGGGTAGATAGATGGATGGATTGATGGGTAGATAGATGGATTGGTGGAATAGTAGATGGATGGATGGATGATGGATGGATGAATGAATGAAAGGATGGACGGAATAGTAGATGGATGGATGAATCGGTGGGTGAATGAGTAGATGGATGGATGGGTGGGTGGAGTAGATATATAGAAGAATAGTGTCTTAGTTCCTTTTCTGTTGTCACGAAAAAACTGCCATGACCAAGGCAACTTAGAAAAGAACAAATGAATGAGGGGTGTATGAGTGAATTTGGGGCTCATAGTTCTAGAGAGTTAGGGTCAATGACCGTCATGGCAGGTCACGTGGCAGAAGGCAGGGAGGCATGATATTGGAGCAGTAGCTGAGAGCTTACATCTGACCCATAAGCAAGGGGTGTATGTATCCATGCTTGTGGGGGGTATAGTAGTTCATTTGTAGGGGTGTATGTATCCATGCTTGTGGGGGGGTATAGTAGTTCATTTGTAGGGGTGTATGTATCCATGCTTGTGGGGGGTATAGTAGTTCATTTGTAGGGGTGTATGTATCCATGCTTGTGGGGGGTATAGTAGTTCATTTGTAGGGGTGTATGACTGTGTTGTATGAAGGGAGTATCTGTGTGTTGGGGTGTCTGTGTGTGGAGATGCATTTCTGTGAGGAAGTATGAATGTGTGTGCCTGTGGGAGCGTGTGTCTGTAGGGATCAGCACATGTGGGGTACATGTACCATACAGGAATATGCGCCTGTGTCAGATGTATATTTGTGCATGTGTCTGTGTGTTTCTGTGGAGATGTGCTTATGTGGAATATATTGTGGGGTTTGTGCATGTGTGTGAGGTGTGGTTGAAGGGACATGTGCGCATATGGGTGTGTGGTTGTAGGGATGTGTGTGCATGTTGGGGTGTGGTTGTAGGGGGTTGTCTGTGGGTGTGTGTGTAGGGGGGTCTTTGTATGTAAGGTGTGGTTGTAGGGATTTGTGTGCCTCTGTGTAAGGTGTTGTAGGGGTGTGTGGATGTGTGTGTGGGGTGGTTGTAGGGGTGTATGTGGGGTGTGTGTGGTTGTAAGAGTATCTGTGGGGCATATGGTTGTAGGGGTGTGTGTGTCTGTGTGTGGGGTGCATGTGTGTGGTGGTGGCTATGGCTCTGTGGTCTGGGATAGAAGTGGTGGGAACAGGCAGACTGACAGGGACTTGGGATGATGAATGGCCTTGGAAGAAGGCCCACCTGCCTCAGACACTCCTGGCAGGTTCAGTACTTGGCGTCTGCCTGGCTCTTGGCAGAAGAGGCCAGGTGAAGGGCTGGAGAGACCCGGGACACTTCAGGTTTCTCCTTCCCTCTTTTCCATTCATGGCTGGGACCACAGTTGTGCCATGGAAGGTGACCCCCCCCCCCCCCCAACATGATTGTCCATAGCCAGCCTCATCCTAGAGGCGGATAAATCCTGCTACCAGATCCCTTTATCCCCGGACTGATAGAGTAGTGGCCAGATGAGGGCCAGAGCATTTGCACTTCACCATGGCGAAGGTGTCCTGATGGTGGTGGCTTCCAGTCACACTTGCAAGAATCCCTTGTGCTGAGGAGGATGCTCACCCTCATTTCTCTTGTATATACCCTTCAGGTGTTCTTCCCCCTTGTTCTTGTTTGCTTTGTGGCTTTAGGCAAGTCACCAGACCTCTCTGGTCTCATTCCTCAGACGGATTCCTTCTTTCTAGTTTAGAGACCTCTCCAAGCCCCTCCCCTGCCCATGTGCCACCAGCCTGGGTTGGGGGGCTCTCAGCTTCTTGGGAAGTGGATGAGCAGTTTAGATATATGGGCTGTCACTGTTGTGACTGTTCTGAAGCTTGTAAGTGAAAGAAAGGAGAATGGACACAACTGTGTGATGTAACCTGGGAAATTGAGACCTGTGCCTAGCGTCTTGATTGTTCCTCCTTTACAGAATTGTGGGGCGGGGCCAGAAATGAAGCATCCCCAAGCTAACGGCTCCACTTGCCCTTGACCCTGAGAGGAGACGGGAGAGGTTAAAGATGCCAGCCCCACCCCCCTTCGCAGCTGCCTCGGAGGCCTGGAGCCTGGCGTCAGGACTGGGGAGGCCCCAGAGCCTCTGCAAATCTGGCCCAGCTGGGGGATTAGAGGCATCTGGCTCAGTTACACCAGAGAAACAAAGGCGGCTGCAGCCTTTATCTAGGGGAAGTGGGGGGTTGCCCTTGGGCCTTATGGGGACCTAGACAGACCTCTGACATGGACCCAGTTGTCCCCAGGCACCCCAGGTCCCCAAGAGGTGACGACACGCCTCTGGAAGGGGGCGAGCAAGGAGAGGGGACAGGGTGGGGCATCTGCTAGCAGCTGGCTCTGCTGGAAGAACAGTGACACCCCCACCTCCCCAGGCCAGGAAACATCCAATAAAACAGTCTTCAACGGCCCACCCCACCCTCCTGATTGCAAAGGGCGTGGTCTTGAAAGAGGAGGGGCGTGGTCCCACAGCAGCCAAGGCCAAGGCCATGGGGTGCGGTTCTGGGCGTGGGCAGCCCCTTGGCCCTCTCCCAGACCACGCCCTGACCACGCCCCTTCCCCAGCGCGGTGCCAGGCGTTGAGGCGCCGCCGGTGCGCGGCTAGCTGGAGCCAGGCGCTGACCTTATTAGCGCGGGGCAGCTGCTTGTGAGGCACATCTGGCGGCGCTGGCCTGGCGCTACCTTCCAGGAATGCTGGCAGCATCTGGGGCCGCTCCTGGGGCCGCTGGCGCCCCCTCCGGCGCCGGCCCGGGCCGCGGCCCCCGGATTTCCCGGCCCCTCCCAGCTCCTCCTGGCTTGGGGCCTGCCAGGGGCTGGGCCTGCAAGAGGGCTACTCTCCTTGGATGCTGGAGACTCCCCCACCCCGGCAAACCCCGTAGCAGATAGTGAGGAAACTGAGGCTTGGAAGGGAGGCAGGCAGTGCCTGGTCACAGTGGCTTGTTATCACCTGCATATCCACCCATGCGTGATTCTTCTCCACAGCCACTTGTGGAGGCAAGGGCTTTGGGACAGGCAAGAAGGGCAAGACAGCCACAGTGTTTGTGAGATCCCATGAGTGCCTAGACCTGGGTCAGGGAGCCCCGCAGTGCTTAGTCACCAAAACCACTTGTGGAAAGCCAGGGCTTTGGGGTGGGACAGCTGAATACTTGAAGGTTCAAGAGGAGAGTTGCTAAGTGAGAGCAAGGGAGCCCTTACCCTGTAGTTTTAAACATGGAGGACGGGGATCCGGAATACTGAGAATCATCCCCTACTCTCCTTGAGGATCCTGAAGTGTATCTGCCCCCCACCCCCGACTTTTCTGGAGATTTCTTGAAGGAGCAGTCATTGGGCCCTGGGAAGAGAGGGCAAAAGACCTGGTCCCAGGCTGAGGAGTAGCAGAGTTGACGAGGCCCCACTGCACACTGGAGGGTTGGGGTGAGGTTGGACTCCTAGAAGGGGAGTTGGAAAGAACACTAAGCGTGTTGTTTTTGAGGTACCAGTGCCCTCACAATTAAGTAGATAATGGGGGTCAGTGGTCTGTCCACTTCTCCAACCCAAGTGCCTTGTGGGTAGGAGCTCCTGCTGGTTACTCAAAGACCTGGATAGATCGCTCAAGTCTAGGGACCAGAGTTCTTACCCTGGACAGACCATGGAGAACTGGCTGGGACCACCTGGCCAAGGGAAGCTGGGGTAGGTGGTACAGTTAAGCCCTGGAGCATTCCTTGCCAGGCCTGGGTCCAGGGGACACTAGCTTGCAGTAACCTCCCTCACAAGGCCTCCCGCCAGCATCTGCTGCCTGCTTCCTCCCACCCCAGCCGTTGTTTGTTTTTCTTCCAGAACATTCACCTCCCACCCAGGCAAGCATCCAAGGGTAGTGTTCAGCAGACACCCCCCCCCTCCACATGCTGGTGTCTCTGGATTTGGGGGGGGTGTCAGCTTTAGCCATGCTTTGCGAGGGGATGGAAGAATAAGGAGAGCCCCCCTGTCTTGGTCCTTTTATCCCATTCTGTCCCCAGCTAGACCTATTCCCCTTTGTCCTATGGAGGAGCTATAGGGGTGTGGTCTGCTTGGGGCAGGGAGGCCTCAGACAATAGTCTGCTGTCCCTGAGGCAGGCTGGGTCTTCACCAGGCAAGCATGGACTCTCAGCTGCCATCATCTTCCCACTGGTGACCACTAGCCCCTTCCTCTCCTCTCTTCTCCAGTCCAACACCTCTCATGGGCATCTTCTTTGTGCCTCCAAGGGTGCTGACTACAGTTTGCTTTGAGAGAGTGTGTGTGTGCATGTGTGTATGTGATTGTGTTGCACGTGTGTGAGTGTGCATGTGCGAGCAAATGTGTGTGTGTGTGTGTGCAAGTGTGAATGTGTGTGTGTTGCACAGAGAGGCCGGAGTTAGTCTCGTCTCTGGGTGTTGTTCCCCAGGCACCATCCATCATGTTTTTATGAGACAGCGTCTCACTGGGAGCTGGGACCCATTGGTTAGACTAGGCTGGCTGGCCAGCAAGCCCTGGGGATCCGTTTGTCCCCTCCTCAGTGCTGCAGCATAAGCTTCTGTGTCTGGCCACTTACTGGAGTCTGAAGATCGAACTTGGGTCCTCATGCTGGTGTAGTAAATACTCCACTGCTACGACCATTTCCTTGCCCCTGCAGCGGGCTTCTCAAAGCCTCTGGTTGCTGTGGTGGCTGTATGGGGAGAACACACACTGCCTCTTGGGGACCTACTGTGCGAGCCCCATGGTACGTGGCAGACAGAGAATTCCTATAGAAGTTCCTGTAGCAGCAGGCAGGCCCTTGTCTGTCTCTCCCCATGGTTTGCATGAACCGTCACACTGATGTTGTGACAAGCCTTGCCTGTGCCTATGCTTTCTTTCCCAGCTGGAGGAAGGGTGCCATGCCTTCTCTGTGCTCACCAGCTGTGCCAGAGAAACTACACTGGGCAGAACTCTGTACCTATATAAGCTAGAGAGCTGCCCATGCCTGTGCCCCAGCCTCACATGCTGGGGCCAACAAAGTTTCAGGTTTCCCAGGGCTTAGATCTCAGAGTGAGTTGGCCTGAGGCTCTAATGTGAGCCTGACTGGGTATGACACTCACTCTGGAGGGTCCCTGACACCTTTCGATGGAGTTGACAGCAGGCGTTACTTGGCCAGACAGCACAGTATGGAACCTGGCTGTCAGATGGTGACGTCACTGTTCCTGCTGTGCTATGCTGGGTATCTCTGGGGTCAGATGTTCCTTGCGTACACATGTCAAGTTGGTTTAAATGTCCTGTGTCCCGGGGAGGAGAGCACTGTCCCCTGTAAAGATGCTTTACAGACACACACTGTGCTTGTCTGAGGACAGAACTGTCATTGGGTGTGACTGGCTAGTGGAATGTGTCATCTCTGGATGTAGTGGGCCAGCAGGATGTGTTCCTTTTTTGGCTGTTCCTTACTGTAGGATGCTGATGGTTGGGTAGAAGGGACCTAGCGAGTGACCTAGAGCACCACGCAGGTTCATGCTTTTCTGGTTGTTGCTCTGACAAGCACTACCATCCTGGGAGCCTACTGACACGTACTCTTGTTATCTTTCATTTCTGGAAGTGCCCAGAGGGGCTGCTGGGCCAGAGTCACCATATGGGTGGGCCTGGGATCCAGAACATGGGCTCTTGTCTCCCTTTCAAGCATCTGAGGCCACCTGCCTGGGAGGAAGGGTCATGGAAGGGCAGCAGAGATGAGGGTTCATTTGCTCTCACAGATGCAGCTTTCCTGTGTGACCAAGTGGAGATCCTTGCTCACGGTCATGTGACATGATGTTCCGAATGGTCATAGTGCAGCAAGCAGAGCTGGAATGGAAAAGGCAGACACATGGCCGTCCTGGGTCTCCTGAGGCATGCACACACAGGTGTGAGGCACACAGCACATGGGAGTAATGCAGAGGGTGACTCCCATCAGCCTAGGACATTGATCTCCACAGGGTGGCTCTTTATATTGCATGGCTTTGTAAATTCCAGAACCTCAGCACTCAACCCCCTAGACGTCTTTGGTCTAAAAAAAACATTGGGCTGCTGAGGGCTGTCTTTATCGCTGACTCCAGAAGCAAGGGTGGCTGGCGGGACTGGCTTTTTCTTTTTCTGGCTGGGCCTGTCTATCATCATTGGAGCTGGGGGTGGGAGGAAGAGGGTGCTGGACAGATTGGGGTCCCGTGGCAGTGTGGTCCCTGGTTGGCCACATCTATTGCAGGAAACAGGGGAGGAGTTCTATACTGTCCAGACTGCAGACAAGTTAAGGCAGACAAATTAAGTGCAGGGTCACATTGTGGTAAACTGAGTCATAGGGTACACCAAGAAGATGCCCCTTCAGAGACTCCAGAAAACTGTCTGGAGACCAGAGACCAGAGGAGATCAGCAGGAGGCAGTTTAGTGTTTTGGGAGGCAGGGGTGACCTTGGAAACCACAGTCTACATGTGGGGTCTCAATTCTGCCTCTAAGTGGGGCTTGCAGCCAGTTTCTAATTTTGCAAAGGATGGTCACAAAAGGAAGTCTCCTGAAGTGGCTGTGAGGTCCTTCCTACCTGGGTACCTGCTTGGTGAGAACACTGTCACATGCCCCTTCTGTTATTTATCTACTCATCCTTATCACTGGAGTGTGTCACCACCAAGGGCTCTTGTGTGCTGGTGGAGGGCAGGCCAGGGAGGGTAGGTTAGGTTGCTGAGTCCCACCCAGCATCATTTGAGGGAGGAGTCTTCCCGCTGGGTGTGTAGGTGTCCTGCACCGCCATGACTGTCCAGCAGCAGAATGTGTGCACACAGACAGCACGTGTCCACACTTACACTGATGCACTGCCTCATCGCTGTGGCCTTCTGCCCAACTGTGGTCATTGTAAAGGCGTTTCCAGACAGACAGGGATCTGAGAAAGCCCCACTTTCTTGTGGCCTTTGGATGTTGGGGTCCCATGTTCTCACCATCACTTTACTTCTTGTTTCGTGCCCTTTATATGTGAAAGAGCCTAAGCTGACACAGACTTCCTAGAAGGCAGAAGCTAACCCTAGGTGGAGTGGGGAATGCTTTGAGTTAGTCCCTGCCATGTTGCAGTTCCAGACATGGGCTCCAGGTGGCACCAAAACCCAACTTGCGGTTATCTGGGCCTCCAGGGGACTGGGTGGGTGTATATAAAGCTGAGGGCTGTGTGTGTGTGTGTGTGTGTGTGTGTGTGTGTGTGTGTGTGTGAGATGTCACCGTATGCTAGGGTTCTGTGTGCAAGAGAACAAGTGTATCTGTGTGTGAGTTCCAAGAATCCTGAAGAGTGCATATGTCAGCTCCCCATCGCTCTGGAAACATCAATGCATGGGGTACCATGGAGAACCCATTGCAGGACATGTGCATTACACACACATATGTACATACACACACATACACACTATACATACATATATATACACACACAAAGCACATGTACACAAAGATATACACTCACATACATTCACTCACATATACACACATGTGCATATACACATATACATACACACTGACATAACATACTCACACATACACATACACAACACACATACACACAAAGACACACAACACATAACACGCATACACACACACATTCTCTCACACATAATACACTCACACACATACACACACAAAAACATAGATACACATTCACACACACAAAGACGCGCATACACACATGCATATGCACAGACACACAATCATATACAGATATACATACACACATGTACTCACACAGACACACACACATACATGCACGCATGTGCGTGCACACACAGACACTCTCTGTGGGAGATAGGATCAACAGATAGACAGGAGCAAGCAGTGATTTATGTCCTGGTCACCTAATTACTCACAGCCGTGGAGGAGGGAGCTGTGGAGGCCTCGCAGGGCTTGTGGCCTGATATCCCCAAATCCCAGCGGGGATGGGGGGCGGGGGACTCTGGTGCCAGGCTGCTCCACCCCCATCCTCCTTAGAGGCCCCAGATTCCAAGGAGCCTGGAGGGATGGGAGGCATCCAGGGGTCCTGGGCTTGCAAGCTTGTGAACAGGACTTTCTGGGAGCAACCTGGGTATGAGGCATCTCAGGATAGCCCTGGCCAGAGCTGAAGGGGGCAGGGCTCACAGGGCTGCTTTGTCTCTAACCCCATAGCCCAGGGGAGCTAACCAAGTGGAGGCCATCAAGTCCCTCCCTGCTGCCCTCAAGGCTGGGATGCTCAGGAGAGGGCTGGCCCTGTGAGTGCTACTGTCCTCTCTGACTGATGACATATTCCCATCCCAGGTCTAAGTTATCCCACCTCTGTTTTTAGGAGTTATCTTTGCTCCTTCTGTTCCCGCTGTCTGAGTGTTGCTCCAGTCCCCAGGGCTGCCATCAAGCACTTGTGACCACTGTGGACTGTTGTGCCCTTTGGCTCTGTCGTCCTTTTAGGCAGCTGTCTCTGACCACAAGTGTACCCCGTACTCAAGTCAGCACTGTGTACCCGACCTCCGTCTGCATGCAGTGTGGTGTGCCAGGGGCACGTTTGTTCAGATGGACATTGTACAAAGGGGCAATGGCGGCTGGGTGAGTAAAGATGAGGGAGGTGGGCGCAGGAGGAGGAGCTGAGACTGAGTTAGCTGAGGCCTGAGGCCTGTCTTGGGACCTAGGGCTTCCTTCTTCCTCTGCTTCTCCCTCCTCACTCCACCGCCCCCCCCTCATTCTCTCTTCCTCTCTTCCTCTTCCTAACTTGACTCAGGTAACCCCCCACTCTGAACAATACATTGTTCCTAAGCCACCATCCAAGGACCTGCACATACTGGGGTTCAGAAGTGTGGGACTGCTTGTGGGTATCTAGCTTATGGCCTCAGGGCCCTGCAGTGGCCTCTCCTAGTCTGCCTTGATCTTAGAGTAAGCTCAGGCCTGATGGAGTTGATTCATAGTCTCTGATGGAGACACCCAGACCAGAGCTGTGTGGCTGTGCGCCCAGAGGCTCTCCTCTCACTAGTGACAGAGACAGCTCTCCAGCCTGTAGGGTTGTGGGTAAGCATAGTGCCATGCCTGTGTGGAGCTCTGCAGCTCTCCCTAGCTGAGGCCTAGGGCCGAGCATCTAAGGATGCAGGCAGTAAGCTCTGGACTCTGGGCCTTGTGCTGCTGCTGCTGCCTCCCTGTTCCTCTCCCTCCTCCTTCTCTTCTTCCATCTCCCCCCTCTATCCCCTCTCTTCTCCCTTCCCATTTATCTGCCTTCTGGTCCCATCTCCTCCCAGCTCCCCTATTTCCTCATCTCCATCTCCCCTCACCCCTGTCTCTCTGTCTTTCCCTCTCCATGTCTCCTACATCTGTCTCGGTGTCTCCAGATCACCGTTGGCCTTACTAAATGTCTCTCTCCGTTCCTTTCTCTCCTCTTCCCTCCTCTCCTCTCCTCTGCTCTCCCACCCCCCTCTCCAAGCAGCTGTTCCTAATAGACTGTTAATGACGGTACAGTGGGTGGAAGGCATCGTCCTGGGGGAGCCACCATGATCTGTGTAATTGGTCTCAAAGGAGACAGAAGTGTCTAATATTTACACACCAGCATTAGTCCTTTGGGAACCTTGTCTTGGCTGGAACCTTGCAGGGAATGCGCCAGTGCCGTGTCCCATCACCCCATCCCTTGCTCTGGAGAGCTTTAGTTAAGGACTCTTTGGGTGCAGTCACTGTCAGGAGTGGTTTGCTCTGGTGGCCAGTCAGGCAGTGTCCCTTCCCGTTAGAGCTATGGTGTGTGTGTAGAGAGGTATGTGTAAGAGCACTCAAGGACAGAGTCTGAAGGAGCCAGCTCCCTGGTAAGGTCTGGGTGTCTAGATGCTGCTATGCCCGAAACCCTCTGCCCATGTTTTAGAGTCATTGTAGCCCTATTAGAGTCAATGTAGCCCTGGTTTTACCTAGTGAGCAGGAGGCACAGCTGGGAGATCCTGTCTTCCCCAGGCTGGGGGTTAGCTGCCTCCTCATGACCAGGGGCTGCCTACGCCATACCAAGAGGGGCAGAACTGTATCCATGGCCCCAACACTTCCCCTCCCACAACTGATCTTTTCTCTGGGTGCCAGGGGCTGTAAGCTCCAAAGAACTCCCAGGTATGGAGGCCTCTCTCTTGGGTTCCAAGTGAGAGAGCACACAGTAGGGCTGCACTCAGACTTCATCAATGCTATCAAACCTTTCCCAGCCCCCTCACCTAGTGCTGGCAGTATACAGTGCTTCCTTTGCACATGTGGTCCAGATCCAACTGGGCAGCCACAGAGCACAAGGTGTCTCCAGGCCTCTTGTTGAGCTGGGCAGGTGTGTGTGTGTGTGTGTGTGTGTGTGTGTGTGTGTGTGTGTGTAGAGGAGCCCAGAAACCTACTGAGAGCAGGGCAGGCTTCCACCTCCCTTGCCTCCTATGGAAACAGAGCTCTGCCAGCACCTTCCTGTGTCTCTGATCATAAAAACTATGTGCTGTCTCCTGTCGGCTTTATAATTCAGCATGCTCCCGCGTGTGGGGCTGCCATTTGTAAGAGCAGCTGTAAGTGGGGTTTTTCTTTCTTTCTTTTTCCCCCCTGTGACAGCCTTATTGAGATATAACTCACAGATCGTGCAAGCCACCCACTCAGTGTATTCAGTGGTTGAGAATATTGGCGCACAACATGATGTGCCGTCCCCGGTTTAATTCTAGAACATTTCCACTGCCCTCCAAAATCGAGTCCTGTCTCCTGAGTGGCTGTTCCTCACCCCTCCTTCCCCTGCCCTAGCAGCCGTAACCTACCATCTCCCTCTGAAGTTACCTGCTCTAGGCAGTCCATGTCAGGGCCATCACAATGCGCACGTGTGTGTGTGTGTGTTTGTGTGTGTGTGTTTGTGTGTGTGTGTGTGTGTGTGTGTGTGTGTGTGTGTGTGCATCCGTCTGTCTGTCTGTTCTTTCCTCATGTCTGGTTTCTGCCACTGAACATTAATATCCAGGTGATACCCATGTGGAAACTCCATCCATCATGGCTGAATAGTATCTCCCAGAGTGACCTGCCCAGTTTGCTTTTCCACCTAGCCTGTTGGAGGTGGGGTGGGGCTTCACGTGCACTTTTGTGAGTGGCATGGCCGTGAGCCATCTGCTTAGACTTCTTTCTGTGCAGATGTCTGAATGTGTTTCCCTCTCTCTGACACACAGGAGTGGCCTGGCTGTGCCTCTTGGAATACTTCACAGCAGCCCATTTTAGCCATCCCAGGCCCTGTAGTTGTCCTTCTGAAGGGCTGCACAGCCTGTCACTTCAGGGAAGGACACTTGTCTGTTTCATCTGCCATCGCCTCTCAGCCACCGGTACAATACCAGTAACGGAATGAGTACTCGGGAGACATGGTGTAAGTGACCAAGCCTGTGATCAGCCTTATGACCCCCTACACAGGTCAGCTCCTGCTGGACATGGCACCTGTCAGCTGGGCGAGCAAGAGGCAGATATGACTGTTCTGTATTGGGCTCAGCAGATGCCAAGGCCGAAGGTCACCCAGCCAGAGCCAGGGGACAGGCCCTTTAGCACGGTCTACCTCTCCAAACACGGATAGGCCAGAGAAGGAGACCCTGAGAGGGCCTGTGCCAGGCTGGTTTTGTCTGCTAGGAGGTCTGCAGATCTTTCCTCCTGGGATCTGTACCCAGGAGACACAGTGGTCACCTAGTGGCCCGATATAGCACTGTCCCATCTCTGCCTGCCAAATTCTCTGACTCCATCCTCCTGGGAGGTGTTCTCACCTATGTGGCTTCTGCAGGACCCCTACCCTGTCCTCTGGACTCAGAGACACTCCTCAGAAGCACCAGGTCATGAGACATAGGTCAGGACTGCCATTTTAGAAGTGAGGATGCCGAGGTCTAGAGTGTCTCTGTCTCTCTGTCTCTGTCTCTCTCCCTCTCCCCTCCCCCTTCCCCTCCCTACTCCCCCCCTTCCCCTCTCTGGTGGGTTTCTATCTTTGTTGTCTGAGCCACAAGCACTGAATGACTAAAACAGGATTCAGACCTTTTCATTTTTCTTTTTAAAAATAAAAAACAAAAACAAAACAAAAACCCCCCACGGTCTTTTTTTATGAAATTATAAGGAAATGAGAAATGTGCTATTTTTTAAAAAGATTTATTTATTTATTATATATAGCTGTCTTCAGAAATACCAGAAGAGGGCATAGGATCCCAATGCAGATGGTTGTGAGCCACCATGTGGTTGCTGGGAATTGAACTCAGGACCTCTGGAAAAGCAGTCAGTGCTCTTAACCACTGAGCCATCTCTCCACCAACACCCCCCCCCAAACCAAAACCAAACAAACCCAAGGTCTTATGTAACCTAGATCAATCTCAAACTCCCTATGTAGCTGAGGATGACCTTGAACTTCTGATCCTCCCGCCTTTACCTCCTGAGTGTGCACCACCACACTGCAGCATTAGGAAGGCTGAGAACACTGCTCTGGAATCTTCTCTCCTCCATCACATGTCATGACCCCCAGGCTCTCTCTGGTTTATGACACCAGCCTCTGTTCCGTTTACTCCCTTTGGCAAACCCCAAGCCCACCTGCAGATTCCAGGGCTCTGGAGAACCCAGTTTGGGAAGATTGCCAGCGACAGGCCAAGGGTCCCTAAATGACCAGAAGGTTTTGATGAGTGCGGCATAGGGGATCATTTAGCCGAGCAGTAGCCCAAGACTCCTGAGTGACTCCTGTAGCCCTGTATCCCAGCCACCACCCCTCCCCCTTCCCAAGTGACAGACATAAGTAGAGTAGTGGAAGCCATGGGACCCAGAACCCCTTGCATGCTGTGCTCCTCCGACTCTGTGCATGGCCCATCTGTGCCTTAGTTGGTGTCACCTATGACTATGACGTGGACTCCCAGGCCACTTTCTTTGCGGAGCCTTGGTAGAGCAGATGCTGCACAGTGGGGGTAGGTGACATCCTAGTCTCAGTGTCCAGATGCTCCTTGCTACAGTTAGGAGGCTCCAGAAAGAGGCCTGCTTCCGCCAGCAGGCTGTACCAAGCACTGAGGATGCCGTAGAGGGCCAGCATATGGTGAGCATATGCCCCGGGAACATCTTGCCCATGGAGGCATAGAGCGGAGTGAAGCCCGTGGATCTTGCCTGCTCTCTCTGCTCCTCTGTTCTTTCTGGAGTCACTTTGTCCCCATTTGGGAACTCATGTTGTACTGGGACCTCAAGGTGACAGGATGCGCCCAAGTTCCCACTAGATGGCACTGTCCCCAGTGGGTCTGGTAGGACTTCAGCACAGCATTCTACTTGGGGTGGAATCTTGGGGTCATAGCTGCCACTACCTCTGCTGTCTGCAGCACCTACTGGGTGCTTCATTTCAGGCCAGTGGAGACAGATGAGAGCCTGTCCACCAGGCCGGGAGCCAAAATCAAAAAACGACCTTGTGTGCGTTTGCCACCAGAGGGCGTTCAGGCTGTGAGAACTCTGGGAGGGCTCCTACTGATGAGTCCCAGAGCCCTGTGGGAAAAGGAACAGGCAGGGAAGGTGCTCCCTGCTGAAGGTCGTGCTGTGCACAGGCATACAGTGAGCAGGGGCAAGCTGGCTCGGGCTTTGCCAGCCCAGGAGGATCTAAACAGCCAGGGTGTATAAGGCTACAGTACAGGGTAGATCTGGGGTAATCATGGGCCAGTTTTCCATAGTGGGTGGGGAGTTGGGGGTGAGGAGATGGAGGTGACCTGGGGATGCTCTTGTACCACCACCCTTACACTAAAACAAGCCAGGCCTTAGCTCATCTGCTAATTACCCAGGTAGATCTTCCATGGGGCTCGAGAAGTCGGGTTAATTGGCTTGGGTCACAGGGAGCAAGATGAAGCCCTGGGTGCCCAGTGAGGCTCTGCCCTCCTAGCTCTGAGGACTCACCTTTCTCTTCCTGGAACTCCGGGATGTCTGCCTCAACGCCACTGTTGGCCCAGATGCCTGCAGATGTGGCTCTTTTAGCTTCCTAGGCTTGGCCTTGCACACAGGGGACCCTGAATGTATTCGGCTGTTCTTAGAATGGCAGCCACTTAGGGAAGGAAGGGTACCCAGTTCCTCAGAGTTGGGGTTGTGAATTGTGTGCTTTGAGACGACAGTTCAGAATTGTCACCAGCCAGGGAAGCAGTGCCTTGAGATCACCTCATTCGTACATCATTCTCCGGCCTGTTTGCTCTGGTTCTAAGTCAGTCAGACACTAGACGACAAAAGGAACCTGCTACTCAAACAGCAGGACAGGTGGATGGGTCAGTTGCTGTGGTCAGAGAATCTGGGGCTATTGGCCTGGTTAGGGACCATAGGTCTAGCCAAGGGGGACAGCCTTGATGGATGGTCTAGGTGGTGGGATAGGTCTAACAGGAGGAACTGGCCTGGAAGGGGTGGGAGATGGGCCTGCCTGGGCCCTGGTCCTGGCCCTAGAGCCAGTTACATTCAGAGCACACACTGTGACCTTGTCACACATATGGCTGCCAAGACCAAGGGAGGAAAACGTCCAATCACAGCTGGAGGTAGCGGGACATCTGGCTTGGTCCTGCTCATCAGACTATGCTATGAGCTGAGAGCCCTGTGTCCCCTGTTAACCCCAGGCTCTGTGAGGGGAAGATGGGAGCGGCCTGCCCCGGCAGCAGCTCTCCAGGGCCCTGCTGCCTTAGATCTGACACAGAGCAGATGGGCAGGGAGAGCAAGAGAGGCTGCAACAGTTGGTGCTGCCGGCTCCCAGATCCCAGCGCGGTGGGAGTGAGAAGCTGGGATGGAGGGAGTGGCAGAAGCCCAGGCTCCTGTCAGCACCTCCTGAGAGCCTCTCAGCCCTTCCAGAGGCTTCTTCTGCTCCAGCCTATTACATGGGAGACCTAAGAGCCTAGAGCCACTGCCTGGCTCAGAAGGCCTGAGGGCCCAGCACAGTGTACACTGATGGGCAGAGGCCCACTGACCCAAGGACAGCCCTCCTAGCCTTGGTCCACTTCAGGGCTAGCTTGATACCAACAATGCTTTTTCATCTTGTATGACCTCAGGCTAGTCTTTGAGCCTCTCTGTGTCCCCGCCTTACACACACACACACACACACACACACACACACACACGTAGAACAACATCAACCTCCTTGCAAGCACTCTGGTACTACAGGGCTTTGTCCTGGTGAAAGCTTTCAAAGGCAGAGGGTGACACTAGGAAGAATGATAGTAGGCTTTGCTTGGAAGGGAGATCCGTCACCTCTGGGGACCTAGGACGGCTGGCTTCAAGGAGAGAAACAGCCCACAACTGGGTCCACCTCTAAGTAGTCCAAGGTTCTATGTCTTCCACTGTGCCTCTGTGATCCTGGAAGCTGTAAGGATGCTGCGTACCTAGAGGAGCTCGCCAGCGCTACCACACCTCTGTGTACCCACCACAAGGCACTTCCTGGCCCACCTGTGTGCTCAGCCCCGGCCTCTGTCTGTCAGTCACCCTCCTCTGGCCTCGGGACGTTGTTCACACACAGTTGATAAAGGCCACGTATGGCCATTTAAAATTTTTTATGACTGTTAGTGGTGCTAGGAATTGATACAAAGGCGTCCCCGCGTTAGGCAAGCATTCTACTTAAGTGACATTCGATGCAAACCTCAGATTTGGGTTGTACCGCTGAGTTTCAAGTGGCCTGTATCCACTGGTGGCTGGCTGGTGGCTGCTGCGTTGGGTAGTGCTGATCTAGAACATTCTACTGTTAACAGGCATTCTGCTGACTGGCTCTGTTCTTGCAATTAGGCATGTAGGTCTTCAGTTTGGTATGGCAGGACATGGGGAGGTCAGCGAGACAAGGCAGGTGGTTTCTATGTTAGTTTTAGAGTTTGAGAAGAACGTTCTGGAACAGTCTGTGTTGGGAGTTTATTTGTTGCATTTTTTACCAAGTCTCAAACACAGAGCACATGATGTGAGTGGTTTTGTGTGCATTTATCAATCAGTTTGTCTTTTTAAAAAATATTTATTTGTTATATTTATATGAGTACATTGTAGCTGTCTGCAGACACACCAGAAGAGGGCATCAGATCTCATGACAGATGGTTGTGAGAGACCATGTGGTTTCTGGGAATTGAACTCAGGACCTCTGGAAGAGCAGCCAGTGCTCTTAACTGCTGAGCGGTCTCTCCGGCCCCGGTTAGTAAGTCTTAACAGATGGACAAATTGCATTCCTGCAGACTGTCCTCATCAAAAGAAAAGAAGGGTCTGGAGTTAGAGGTCCTTTCCCTCAGCTGGGCAGTGTAACCGTGGGTGCCTGGGGACCCATGGACCCTTCTCTCCCTCCTGCACCTCCTTTTTACTTGGTCACAGAATAGATGGACAGACTCAGCTGAGGAGGTGAGTGTGATGTACATGGGGTACCAGGGAGGCCTGGCCAGGAGCAAGGGCTCTACTCAGCTACTCTGGGGAAGGGCAGAGACAGAGGTGGGCCGTAAACTTGCTCCCTGGTCTCCCAAAGACTCAACTCCGCCGACATGCACTGAGATGCATGTGGCAGGAACAGGGTCGTTGCTGTGGCCAGTAATCTCCCGCCGTGATGGCCTTGGAGCCGGGCACTAGATTCTTAAGTGGCCTCGGGTGAGAACAAGAAAGGGCTCTTCTGCAACTGCTTCTTGGACCACACGCAGGAGGTAGAGCCTACTGAGGCTCCGTGGAAGGGTAGTGGAGGAGCCCGTTTGTCCCCTCAGTCCTTAGCCAAGGAAGGCCAGCTTTACAGGTAAAGAAGTGGGTGGGGCCTCTTGGCCTCCAAGTAAGGGGGGGGGTCCGACGCCAACTCTTTCTCAACAAGGGGGTGGTTGAGGGCTGGCCCCGAGAACAGAAGCAAAGTCACCTTCCTTGGGTGACTGCCCTGTGGGGGCCCCACACTGCCCTCTAAGCACCTGCCCTTTATTAACACTCATGGGCCTGAGTCTCAACCCCACATGGCTTGTGCCCAGCTGCCTGATTCTCTCCCTGGAGGAGCCCACGCCTGCTGTTCCGTGCCCCCTCAACTCCTGCCAGCTGGCTGCTGTGTTGTTGCCATGGTGATCTTTGAGAATGTCAGTGGGTGCAGGTTCTCTCCATCTCCACAGGCTAGAGCCTCTTGTGGGAAGCCCTTAGGTTACCAGGCAGGCAGGGAACTGTCAGAGGGTCAGAGATACTAAGGCTTCTGGGGCGCAGGCTGACTCTTGATTTGTGCTGGGGGCTGCCAGGGCTCAGGGCCAGGAATGAGTGCCCCTTGGGGCCAGTCTGGATAACAGTGAGCAGCAGCAACTGGGGACAGAGTGCCTGGGTACCTAGGGTATCTTAGGGGACTCTAGGGCACTCTTCTGAGCAGCCTCACTATGTGCTGAACCTGCCCTACTGTGAGCTATGCCATGCCCTACCATGAGCTATACCATGTTCTTCTGTGTGTTCTGTCCTGCCCAACTGTCTGGTACACCTGTGAGTTACAGAGTTCCGTGACTAAAGGCTGTGTCTCTAGTGTGAAGAGACACAGATCTAACGAGAGCCAGTGTGGGCCAGCCAGTAAGGCTGGAGACCCTTATGGGCGGCCCCAGGGCACAGAGAGGGCAAGCGACTGGCTTGGCGCTGCACAGCTACAGAGCATAGCCTGTAGTGCTGTCTGGCTCTGCCAGAAGCCGAGAGGGGTTTCACAGGCAACCTGGAGATGGGCTGGGAGTGAACCCACCTCCCCCATCGCATATGTGGTGACCTTCACCAGTGAAGGGGACAGGAAACTATAGATGGTAAACCCTTGGAAGCACAGGACCAGACTTTAGGAAGGGCTAGGCAAAGCAGTCGTCTCCGGAAGTGCCTGCAAAGGTTGGAAGTCTTCGCATAGAGGCCCACCCACGGTAGAACTGTAGCGGCCTTCTGCCTTCCAGTAGCACACGGGGTTGGAACAGTCTTCTCATTGGCCAGGCCCCGAGGTCCCTCACACTGTGTTCCCATGTAGCTTTAACCTTAGAAACCTTGAAACTTAAGCCAAACACATCAATTTACAGGGCTCCTCCAGAAGGGGCAGGTTTCCACAGCAACAGGCTAACCCGCAGGGCCTTTGTGGCCTCTGGGGAGCTGCCTGGGTGTTAGATGCTAACCCACCCTCTGTGCTCTGCTTTCTCAGTGTGTACTGCAGAGCCCTGTCCTGGCCCTGTCCTGACATCCTGTAGCCATAGGGACCCAGGGACCCAGAGCTATGGGCAGAGAGACGCAGGGGTTCTGTGTCTTACCTAGCTCAGGAGCATCTGAGCCCAGGCCCTCCCGCTGCAAAATGAAAGGGAGGTGAGGCCTGGCCTGCATCCTGGGGGGTGGGGGGGACGACTCAGCCAAGAGTAAGCACAGCCTGGGGTAGCCACCTAAGAAGTTACTCTTGCTGGAGATGCCTTTTGGCCTCATAGTGACAGTCACCTCCTCCCCTTTGCAGGCTCAGCAAGTGAGAGACTTGTCCCTGGTCACATAGCTGGGGCAGAATCAGAAACTCCAGAGCCACTGTGCCCTATACCCCCCACTGTCTCTCAGAAGAACCCAGTGCAGAGTCTGTCCTTCTGAAATACCGGCAGAGGCTAATTGTTCTTTGTGGTTCTCCCGCGTCTGCCCTCCCTGATGAGCGAGCGGCAGACAGGCTTCCTCTGCCTCCACAGGCTGCCCAGCCTCTTGTCAGTGAGCCCTCTTTGAACACAACTCCTTTTATCGCACGGTGACACACGGTGGCAGAGGGTGACCGGGTGAGATTGTTGGGGAGGGGGGCAGGCCTGCGCTTTGCTCATGACAGCTAATTAGCGCACGTCTCTGCGCCAGCCTCTGGTGTGGCGGGCTTGTTGATGTGAGGTAGTCTGTAAAGGCCTCTGAGGAAGCAGGCTGTGGCAGGCCTGCCCGGAGCCAGCTCATCAGACCCTTGTTGGTCAGAGGTGAGCAAGGTCAGATCAACCAGGTCCTGAAACCCACTGTGCCTGTAAATGGCAGGTTCTAGACCGGCAGGCCCCCTGTGATGAGGACACAGAGCTGAAAGATTCCAATCCACAGAGTCCTGAGTTTCTGCAGAAGATAATCCCCCATCAGCTGAACACAGGAAACAGGTGTCTGAGGGTCACCAAATCCCAGAGGCCTCGAGGTTCACATCACATAAGTGGGGAGCCACCTGGGCCAAGCCAAAAGTTGCCAGCCAGTCTTAGGGTCACCATGAAGGGCTGGGCCTCTGCACCCCGGCCATGGCATTTGGATGCCTAGTCTTTGCTGTGCTGGGAGTATTTATAGGGTGCACTCTTGACTTTTGGGGATGAGAGATTCCAGGCTGTGGTGCTGCCTCTGAAGGAAGAAACTGGTTGCTACTGTGGTTAGACACAGGCCTGTGCCAGGGGCCAGCAGGGCACAGTCCTCCTATGCCACATGCTCCTCCTAGGGGGAGGGAACCGTTGGCCACCTCACACCTTGGAGCTGTATGATCCCTTCCCGCTTCCACTGAGGTCCCAGGTGTGTATCTTCTCTCTCTGGGAACTGTCTCTACACCATGATGTGGTGCTTACTGGGGACACTGAAGGCTAAGTGAGGGGTGAGTGTTAAGACCACAGTTCCTTCTTCAGTCCCCACCTCTGACAGTGATTCAGAATTCTCCACCCAGCAGAGAGGGCTCATAGGTGCTGGCTGAGGCCCAGACTCCAGGAATAGCATGGAGTGGTGGGGGGCACAATGGCTCCACCCACTTTTGGAGCAGGAAGCTCCTGCTGAGGGCTCCCATCAAGTGGTATCCGGGTTATGCCTACTTCACAGATGGCAAGACCATGGTGGGACATGTCTCACTAACTGTCACACCACAGGCAGAAATGGTGCTGCCTCCCAGTGCTGCCCTCATACCCCTTTAAGGAAGAAGGGGGGGCACCAGGAGGCCCTGGTAGACAGATACATTCTGTCTGACTCTTAACCTGACCCCCCTGTGTGTGCTTAGAGGCCCTAGGTAAGGACTGGCCCAGAGCTGCCCCAGGCTTACAACCAGCTCTGAGCATTAAGGATCTAACCCCACTGTGCCAGCACCCTGGCCTGTGTCCCCTGTCTGCTTGGAGCATCAGAGCCTGAAGAGTTGGCCCTGCTCTCTGCCATGGCCCCCCTACCCCCGGCTCTGAGCAGCTGGCTTCTTCCTGCCTCAGAGCAGGGCCTGCATCTCCTGGTCAGCTAATTATGTGGAAAATTGGAAGAAATTGCAGAAGCCACTGCGGGAAATGAGGTCAGGGCTGAAGGTTATCAGAGCGGCAGCTCTGGCTCTCTCCAGAGGCCTCCCCTCCCTGAGGCTGAGCTTGCAGTCCCCTCATCTTCCCCACCCCCACCCTCCCCAGCCAGTTCCCAGCTGTCCCCTTCTTCCTCCCCTCCCCCACCGTAAAATCCAGAAGAAGATGCACATTGGGCCAGCTTCTCTGCCCTGCTCTCCTGAGCTGCTTTCCCAGCTGCCTTCATCTACAGGGGTGGGGGTAGGGTGATTGGGAGGGGTGAGGCCAGAGCCACTTGAACGCACATTCATGCACACAGGACAGGACAAAGCCAGAGTGCATCCTCAGCCTTCCCAAAGTGCTCTCACACCCAGCACCCACACGAACAAACATTTATTGAGTACCTACTGTGTGCAGGCATTAATTTGCCTTTAATTTCAACCTTACTATTCTCTTAAACACAGTCTGTGGCTTCCCTGATCTCTTGGTTGTTTCCCATGCTAAACCAACTCCTGTTCATCCTTCTGAACCCACTGTAGGCGGCCCTTCCCCTCACAGTCAGTGCAGTGTGTCACACAAAGAGCAGAGTGCTTATGTATGGACCATAGGACCAGGGACGATTAACCTTGGCTAAGTGGCCCCCTTGAGCCTCAAAGGACTCTTAATCTGTAAAAGGAACAGACAGCAGAAGTGTTGATATCCTTGGGTGGTGGTCAGGTTTCAAAGTGCTAAGGTGCTCTGTGTGTGTGTGTGTGTGTGTGTGTGTGTGTGTGTGTGTGTGTGTGCACATGCATGTGCATTCATATGGGTGCAATGTGTATTTCCATGTAGCATTTGGGCTTTGGGCTGTCAGGTTGATAAGTGGCCAGGTCTGTGTCCCGCCTCCTCTTGGCCCCAGTGGTCTGTCCATCTCTGTCCCTCTGGTGGCAATGGGTTCCAGGGACCACATGCTATCCAGGGAGATCTTTGGTTGCCTTCTGCTGGTCCCTGGCATGGGTGTGGCCATGAATGCTCAGGGGTTGAGGCAGGAGAGCTACATAAGCTGGAAGCTAAGGTCACCCACCTCCATAGCCTGCATTTCACACAGGAGCACCTTCCTACAGCCCCCACTCCCTGTGGTCCTAGTTGGTTGTCCCCTATCTGTGCCACAAGTGCTCATTTGAACCCATCTCCAAGGCTGAATGGAGTGTGGAGGAGGGAGCACCATCACAGGCTGTCTGGGAGGACTTGGAGTGCAGCATCTGTCAGTGAGGCTCTGATGCTGCCCACGCCTTCCCTGTGGGCTGCTGGCACCCCCCCCCATATGCATTGCCCTTCCTTCACTTGTCACATCCCACCAGCCATGTCCCTTCTCTTGGGACCTAGGACCTTGAAGACATGGGAGCTAAGGCAAGAGACATAGCGGTGTCTGTCCCTGCTTCTGGCCATTTTGATTTATGAGAGAAGGGGAGGGGTTGTGGACTCTGCCTGGGGAGAGACACAGCCTCGGGCCCTGGAGGCTTTGGAGTCAGATTCCTGGGTATCCAGGGTGGGCACAGACCCCAGGACATGTGGGTCAAAGTAATGCCTGAGGCCCAAGGGAACTACTCCATCATGTACATACATATTATATACACATATTTCACATGCACATACATTGTATACATATACATCTTAGTCAGGGTTTCTATTTCTGCACAAAACAACATGACCAAGCAGCAAGTTGGGGAGGAAAGGGTTTATTCAGCTTACACTTCCATATCGCTGTTCATTACCAAAGGAAGTCAGGACTGGAACTCAAGCAGGTCAGGAAGCAGGAGCTGATGCAGAGGCCATGGAGGGATGTTGCTTACTGGCTTGCTCAACCTGCTTTCTTATAGAACCCAGGTCTACCAGCCCAGGGATGGCACCACCCACAATGGGCTCCTTCCTCCTTACATAGAGGTGTCCAGATGATCTCCCCAGAGCAAAAGAGGCAGGGAGGCTTAGTAACTGACTTGTGTTCACACTGCTGGAAAGCCTGTCTTCTGCATCAGTAGAAGGGAGGATTCCTCTGTATGTGTGTGTGTCTGTGTGTCTGCATGCCTGTGTGCCTGCATGCTTGTGTATGTACACATATGCCTGTGTGCATATGTATGTATGCCTGTGTGTATATGTGTGTGCATGCCTGTATGTGTGTGTGTATATGCCTGTGTGTATGTCTGTGTAAGTACACCTGTGTGTGTGTCTGCATGCCTGTATGTATGTTTATGCCTGTGGATGTATGTGTGTGTATATGCTTGTGTGTATGCGTGTGTTTATGTCTCTGTGTATGCCTGTGTGTATGTGCCTGTGTGTGTGTATGTGTGTATAAGTGTGCCTCTGTGTGTATATGTATGCCTGTGTGTGTTTGTATGTCTCTCTCTCTCTGTGTGTCCACTCAGTGTCTCACTTACCAGCCAGCAGCAGGTCATTTTGGGGGACTTTGGTCTCTGCCGAGCTGTCTCATTTTTCAGCACTGAAGACTGAGGCTTTATAAAGGAAAGAGAGGTACAGCTGTTCGAACCTGCGTCCATTCTGGAACCTGGTGTGGCTTCCCCAGGGCTGAAGATGTGCTCACTAATGCCCACCCCAACTTTCTGAGCAGCCCCCAGTTTTCAGCACTCAGCACTGGCCAAGGCTTCTCAAGGATGCCCCCTCCCCCTGCAGCCCTGACTGGGGAGGGTTCGGCCCCAGTGTGGGGAAGAGCTGCAGTACTGGAGCTGGCTTTTCCCATTTGCAACCTTCTTCAGACATTTTCAGAATCTGGAAACAATTAAAGCAGCCCAGTGGGGGCTGATTGTACGCAGTCAAAGCGCCGGCTGTTGTGTTTGTCAGATTGATGTTGCCCAGGGCTGGCTGCTTTGTTAGCGCTCAGTCCTGCGTGGGGCCTTGAAGGAAACGCACACTAGAGGGAAGAAAAATCCATCTCGTAATCCTCAGAGGCGCAGCTCCGCCAGCCGGAGACATCATCGCCCTGGGTGTTTCCAGGGTGGGCGACGTGCCGGAGGAGGGAGAGAGTGCCTTCTAAATGGGCCTGTCTGGTTTGCAAGACAGCCCATCCATTCTGGAGACAGAGGGAGAGATGGGAGTCTTGACCCCGACCTGCAGGCCGCCTGGCTGGGACTGCTGCCTGGGTTAGGCAAGGCTGCTTGTCATTCGATGGTCTTGTAATGGCTTGTCCCAGTCAGGAGGAGGCCAGGGGGAGGCATCTCTAGAACCCAGTGTTCCTGTCTCTTAGTGAGAGAGCAGACGTGGGAAGATAGAGCACCAGATGGAGCACCAGGCCAGTGGATGTTAGCCTGGACCTCTGCCCAGTGTGCTGTTCTGCGGAGTGGTCTGCACTGGCCGATTCTGACTCTGGGAATGGGAGGGAGGGTCACAGCCCTTTCTGAGACAGTGGGAGAGAATGCCAGTGTCCATTAGCAGATGGTACATGAGAAGGTGTGTGCGCACTCACTGGGTGCTCACTCGGCTGTGAGGAGACTTGTGGGTGCACCCCAAAGCTGATGGGAGAGATTGAAGCTTGCTACACACCACACAAGCCATAGAATCCCACGACGTGCAGCTGGGAGGAGCAGGGGAAACCCAAGAGGTGCAGTTTCTTCCTGGGGTTGTAAGAACATTCTAGAATAGACAGAGGTAGTAGTTGTGCCCAGTACTGATGGGCCGTGTGTTTTGTATTTCTAGACTAACCAGCGTGACCCAGCATGTGTTTCACCATACTGTGGAAGGAGTTGAAGACAGGGATGGTGCTGGGGAGTCAGGAAAGAATTTCCTTCATAAGGATGAGAACCAGAGTTGGATTCCCAGCACCTAGCACCACATGGTGGCTCACAGCAGTCTCTTAATGAGAGTCCTAGGGCTCTGTCACCCCCTTCTAGCCTCTGTGGGTCCTGTACACACATGGTTCACAGACATATATGCAGGCAAATCATAAACATAAGATAATAAATCAAGTGTGTGCGTGCGCACGCACACGTGTGTGTAGGTGTGCACGTGCGCATGCGCACACAGTGTCATGCATCTCTAACTTTGGGGAGAAGGGTATTGGCAGGAGCCTGGTGCCCACTGACCAGCTAGTTTAGCTGTAACAATAAGCCTTGGGCTCAGGGAGAGACCCTGTCTCAAAAAACCAGATTGAGGAAGACACCTGACAGTGACCTCTGGCTTCTCCGTGCACGTGCACACATGTCTTACATAAGCATGAACATGTGCACAGACAGGAAGGAAGGAAGCGTGCTGGCTTGTTTATTGTGCCCCGGTAGAGGTTGTACAGCCCTCCCTCTAAGACTTGGTGCAGCTCTCCCTGTAACCCAAGGCTCTAATACCCACCCACGCTTTGCTCCTTACGAGAACCCTTTGAGCAGCGAGGTGAGTCCCAGGCAAGCTCTTCCGGGGTTCCTCGAGTGGGACCTGTCATCCCTGGTGTCCCACATCCCTCATGGATGGGCATCAGTCATGTTAACAGGTGCCTGCTGTCCTCACGGAGAATGGAGAATGGAGCTGATTCAGGGAGACCATTGTCGTAATCTTCCCAGCCCCCATTCGTCCTCTGCTCTGCTCGTAGTGGAGGGATTCTGTATTGTCTCCAGCCTCCCATCAGCCCATCAGCAGCCTCTGGGCACACAGCATCCTACCATAGCTTCCCGCAGGGCTGCTGTTGACCGAGAAGTCACAGGCACTTCTATTGGAAGCCAAGCATGAGACAGAGCTAACAGTGACAGGAGCAGACCCCTGCTGAAGGCTTCCTGCCTCCGTGCAAAAGAGGGTTCAGGTCTCACTGTCAGAATGCTCGGTGGAGGCCTAAGGTCAAATTCCAGAAAGGATGTTGGAAGCCTGAGAACACAGTTCTTTACTTTTTTAAAAAAAGATTTGTGTATTGTATATAAGCACTCTGCAGCTGTCTTCAGACACACCAGAAGAGGGCACCAGATCTCATTTACTTGCCTGAGGCTCACAGCTGAGAGTGCAACCCTAGTTTGCTGGGCAGCAGGGGTGGGGGGCATGTAAACTACTGGATTTTGCTAGGAGCTGGCTCTTCCCAGTGTTTAAACACTTTAAATAGATTTCTTTGCCCAATCTCCAGGACTGGCACCACTAAAGTGGGAAAAATGGAGGCACAGGGCCTCCAGGAATGTGGCCCTGGGATTCTTAGTGGCATACAGTGGGCAAGAAATTTGGCTCAGACTGGGCCAGGTCAAAGTCGTGTCCCCATTTTATATATGTGACTTAGGTAGTTGTGCCCAGGTCCTGACTGAGGTGTGGTATTTGAAGCCCTGTCACCAAGTGTTGAGTTTTGTTTGTGGGTTCCATTTTGGTGTTTTTGAGACAGGGTTCCTCTGCAGCCCTGGTTGTCCTGGAACTCTGTAGATCAGGCTGGCCTTGAACTCAGAGATCTGCTTGCCTCTGCCTCCAGAGAGCTAGGATTAAACACTGGCCACCACTAATGCCCAGCTTGTTTGTGGGTTTCCGTACTTATCCTGATTAATGTTGAGGAAGAAAACACTGGATTTAATACTGCAGATTTTGAGTTGGATGTAGAGATGGTACCTTTTAATCTCAGCACGTGGAAGGCAGAGGCAGGTAGGTCCTGGTTATATAACAAGTTACAGGATAGTCAGGGCTACACAGAATTTATTTATCTCAAAATAAAATAAGAGTAAAATAAAATTACCTGAGACAAGAGTGAGCCCCCTGTAAGCAGGAATTCCAAGTAGCTTGGTATTTTTGAACCCAGATTTTCTGGGCTATTTTTAAAAATATACTTGTTTTGTATGCCTGTGTGTCCCAAGGTGCTTGGGTGGGGGTCAAAGGTCATTGTGGGAGCTGGTTCTCTCCCACCATGTGGCCCCAGAGTACTGAAGTCAGGTTCTCAGGCTTGGCAGGAGCTACCTTTACTTACTGACCCATCTAGCTGGTGTGCGTGCGTGTGTGTGTGTGTGTGTGTGTGTGTGTGTGTGTGTGTGTAATCCAAGTATGAGTTGGAGAGATAGCTCAGTGGTTAAAAGCACTTGTTACTCTTGCAGAAGACCTGGGTTCGATTCCGACACCCACAAGGTGGTTTACAGTCATCTATAACTGCAGTTCCACGGGGGAATCTGACGCCCTTCTTCTGACCTCCTTGGGTACCAGACACACACAGTACACAGACATAATATCAGCCAAAATATTCATTCTCACAAAATAAAATGACTAAGTCTAAAGGCAAGCTAAGTCAGATGCAAGCTCAGCTTCCAGGTAGCCAGTGGGACTGTTGAGACCCCAGCTCAGCCGAATTCTGAGGTGATCTCTTGGGGGAGGTGGGAGTTAAGGCCATGGGAGGGGCTGCAGCTGTTCTCCGCTGGCAACCTGCAGCTCACTCGAAGCAGTTCTGTGGCCCCAAGCCTCAGTTTCCCCTTGAGCCTGGGTTGTACGTTCCCTGCCTATACCCTGAGGATCTGCACATCAGATCAGAAACACACAGGCAATGTGCTATTTGGTGGCAGGGGCAGGGAGCTTTGTTGCTTTGTTTGTTTGTTTTGGTTTTTTTTTTGCTTTTTTTTTCTTTGTATGTGTGAATGTATGCCACATCTACACTGGGACTGCAAAGGCCAGAAGAGAGTGTCAGGTCCCCTGGAAATGGAGTTACAGGTAACTGTGAGCTACCCAAACTTGGGCCCTCTTGGAAAAGCAGGCAGCACTCCAACCATCTCTCCAGCCCAAGGGGGGAGCGCTGGACCCTGGCTTCTCTTGCTTTCCTTGTGTATTAGAGGCTCCAGCCCTCCCTGGAGGTTTAAGGGAAGCTGGGTTCCTGGTGGAGGAGGTAAATGTGGGGGATTAGGGTTGGGGGGAGGACTGTGGTTTGGCAACCCCTTCCTCTGCAGTGTGGTGCCAGGGCCCAGCAGTTATTCTGTGTCCGCACCCAGAGATCTGAGGGGAGTCAACTTTACTCAGACTCCAGAAATTCTAATCTTCTGCCCAAGTGCAAGCCCAGCTCCCAGCACACAGTCTATTGTGGTCCACAGGCTCTGCCAGGAAGATGGGTGTGTGTGTGTGTGTGTGTATGTGTGTGCGCACACGCGTGTGGAGGTTTAGGGGAACAGCAAAGCTCTGTTGCCCATTGATTAAGACCTTAAACAAGGCCTCTCCAGTCCAGGCTGAGCCTTGCTGGCCAAATCAGACTATTTCCAAACTAAGGAGGTCTTACAGGAGCCTAGGGGGACTCGAATGGTTCCTCTATTTGCTGTACCCCCTTCCCTCGACTGTTATGATTATTTTACAAAAACCATCAGCCTTGCAAGTGTCTTCCCAATATGGTGCGTCCTTGTCCTTGAAGCACACTGTCTGAGGAACATCTGACAGGGAGGGATGGGGGGTGGTCCTATGGCCGGAGCGGGTGATGGAGGTGGGTTGTCAGGAGCGGGTGATGGAGGTGGGTTGTCAGGAGCGGGTGATGGAGGTGGGTTGTCAGGAGCGGGTGATGGAGGTGGGTTGTCAGGAGCGGGTGATGGAGGTGGGTTGTCAGGAGCGGGTGATGGAGGTGGGTTGTCAGGAGCGGGTGATGGAGGTGGGTTGTCAGGAGCGGGTGATGGAGGTGGGTTGTCAGGAGCGGGTGATGGAGGTGGGTTGTCAGGAGCGGGTGATGGAGGTGGGTTGTCAGGAGCGGGTGATGGAGGTGGGTTGTCAGGAGCGGGTGATGGAGGTGGGTTGTCAGGAGCGGGTGATGGAGGTGGGTTGTCAGGAGCGGGTGATGGAGGTGGGTTGTCAGGAGCGGGTGATGGAGGTGGGTTGTCAGGAGCGGGTGATGGAGGTGGGTTGTCAGGAGCGGGTGATGGAGGTGGGTTGTCAGGAGTGGGTGATGGAGGTGGGTTGTTAGGGTCAATGAGAACTGGGTCCTAGGCTGCCTGCCTAGGTCTTCCTGGCACAGTTTGTTCAGTTCCAGGACCGCTCTGAGGTCACCTAGAGAGGGCAGAGCAGCCAGGAGAGTGGCCAGGTGACCATACTGTCCTAGGCCTCCTTGTGAAGACCCAGGGAGAGTCTAGAAAGACCAAAACAGTCATGCCTGTCGCACAAAGGGTCCTTTGAGCACAGAGGACATAGACTGCAGAGGTGGAGGGTGCCCCTGTCAGTCCTGAGTCCCACAGGGCAGCTGAGGCCTGGGGAACAAGAGGGCAGTCCATCCAGGACCCCATTCTTGTGCTACAAGGAACAGGCCACTCAGTGGTGGCCTGTGGCGCTCACACCCGCCCCATTTCCAGCTCACAGCTGCAGCCTCAAGTTAATTAACCCTCCCAGCACCTCTCCAGAGGAGCTAATTAGGACTCAGATCTCCTCCGTGGGTGGCTAAACCAAGGCCCACAGGGCAGAGTGAGGGAAAGAAAGCTGAGCCTGGGCTCCGTGTCAACAACACAGGCTCACAGCCTGGCGTTGAGGGGTCCTGGGGCCTCTTCTTTCAGAGAAGATGGTTTTGGATTTTGCTGTTTTCTTCTCAAAAGCATGCAAAATGCTCCCTCTCCAAATGGGAGTTCTAGAAACACAGACTCCTCCAAGCTGGTATTCATGGGCAGAGCCAAGGTGTGGGTGGCCCTGGTGGCAGGGGGACTGTAGTGACCAAACCCTCTGCAGGTTTAGCGATGTCCAGATTCCTGTTCCTTTTGGACCGCCATGCCAGGATGTCTAGAAGGGAGCTCAGTGGAGCCCTGTTATGTGAATGGACTGCTGTCACTGTGGTAGGTTACGGTCCCGCTCCAGAAGCCTTGGGGGGGGGGGGTCTTGGGCTGGTCACTCTCAGCAGGACATTTACTCCTGTAGGCCTCAGGGCTGTGCATGTTTGCTTTGGGACAGAGATGCTACAGGAGGTTTGACTTGCAGGAGCCAGGCCTGCAGGATGGTCACGTGCCTCGCCTCGGCTTGCATGGTTACTTCAGCCTCCTGCGAGGCTGGCTGACATCAAAGCCTGTCTCCCCAAGGCTTGTGAAAGCTCTACCCCCTAGAGCTCTTGCTTGTTCTAAGAGCACAGAAGCCCCAGACTCCTGTGTCAGCAGTGACAGGCAGCAAAGGCTCCCATGGCTGGTTGCTTTCCGTGCCTGGAGGAAAGGGGGACTGTGTGACTGTCTCCTTGGTCAGAGGTACCTCTGAAGCTTTAGTTTTCCATAGGAGTTTATCATGAAATAGAAATCCCTTTTTGGATTATCCTATTCTTTTTACATTTATTTAAATGATTTATTATGTATTGTGTTCTGCCTACATGTATGCCTGCACACCAGAAGAGGGCATCAGACCCCACGACAGATGGTTGTGAGCCACCATGTGGTTGCTGGGAATTGAACTCAGGACCTCTGGAAGAGCAGCCAGTGTTCTCAACCTCTGAGCCATGTCTCCAGTCCCCATCATTCCTTTTCTTTATACTAAACACATAACGGGAGCGGGAGACTTCATGCCTACTGTAGCCTGGGATAGCCTTGAATTCACTCTGTAGCCCAGGCTAGCCTTGAACTCACTCTGTAGCCCAGGCTAACCTTAAACACACAGTCCTCCTTTCCTCAGCTTCTGAGTAGGTATGCTTACAAGCCTGCCACCATGCTTATCTCTTTAGCCATGGTTAGGGTCACTGTAATTATGTATTATTGCTTGTCTCTAACTCCACACCAGTTGGCTTAATCCACAGTCCTGAATGGGTTTGTGGGTTGGGTCCAGCCATGGCCCCTTTTGTTACATAAGCCTGGTTTTCCTGAAAGGTGGCCATCCAGGCCCTAGGCCTGTGTCTATCCCCGAAGTGAGCTAGGAAAGGTTGTCTCCAGGGATACTCTCCTCACATGGTGCATTTTGTCTACTCCTGGCCATGCACCACTTGACGGGTCTATCTCAGTCTATCTCAGTCCAGATCCCCTACCACCAAGCCCTACCCCATCCCACAATGCTCTCTGCTGATACCACCCACCTACACTGAGACCAGGCATGGCTGCAGGAGTGGCTATGACCTTGTCCCCAGCCTTGTCCTCCTGTCTACTACATCTTGGTGGGTCTCTTTCAGCCTGGGCTGTGTGTGACTGAGATACTGCAGGGCTAAGGGCTCAGTGTCCCAGGCCAAGGTACACTTTGATATGATCAGAAGGTGTGTCTGAGGGTTCTGTAGAAGTCATTAGGCACCTTTGCTAGGGTGGCTGCAGAGGACCTGAAGGCAGGGTCACCCTGCAGCCTCATCAGGCTGTGGACTCAGGGAGGGCCCTGGCTGAACTGCAGGAACAGTCCAGAGGGCCACTTCCATATCATTCTTGATGTGTTGACTCAGGTCAGCTCACATAATGAGCAAAGAAGCCTGCAGATAAGATAATTTCTGCATTACATAAACCCATCTCACAGACTAGGAAACTGAGGCCCAGAGACACCAGCCATTGCCTAAGGACACACAGCTAGGAGATAGTGCAGCTTTATTCACACCTGGGCACAGGCAAGTGTTAGTGGCACACACTTATAATTCTAATACTTGAGAGGCTGAGGCAAGAGGACTGACAGGTCTGGGCTAGCCTGGGCTACATAATGAAGCCATACCGGGGAAGAGGGGGTGTCATGCTCATTTCAGCCCACACTCAGTCCCCTCTGCTCTGCTTGCTCTCTGCCAGGGGCCTGTTGAGCCCCTCCTCTCATCTTTGAACCTCAGTCTTGCCCTGTGAATAAAGGGGGAGCCACCTTGTCACACTGACAACCAGCTGTGCAACCTGCAGATGCCTGGCTCAGGAGACAGCCCTGCAGGTCGGGAGGCCTGGAGATCTGAGAGACAGCAGCGGAGCGGAGCCGGGGCGGGCGCTGGTTGTCACTACAGGATGGCTCTTGGCGTATAATCACTTCCTACAGCGCAGGGACAAAGAGCGTGGTGACAGGCAGAAGGCTCTGGCGGAGGAGGCGGGAGGAGAGAGAGGAGAGAGGTCTCACTGCAGGGCGTGTGGCCTGCGCTCACATCTGCCTGGCAGGTGGCAGGTGCGAGCTGCTGGCAGGACACCTGAGCTCGGCAAGCTCCGTGCTCCAGGCCCCAGGGCTCTGTTGTCGCAGCTTAAAACACAGGTTTTTCCTGGCCACCAATTAAGGGTTGTGCTGAGGGGGTCTAGTATGAACGGTCACCGGGATTCTCAGCCCAGTCTCCATGGTTGGGGAATTGTGGCTCACAGTGGGATATGCTTGTAGAGTGACAATGAGTGTGACCCTGGATGATGGCGCAGAGTGGGCAGGGTTGGTCCCTCCTTTGCCACACACACACACACACACACACACACACACACACACACCTGTCACTGGCCAGTGCAGGGGCCGGTACAAAGTCACCTGGCTCACTTTTGCTTACTGGGCAGATCCCAGGCTCTGAAACAAACAGCGTTTTAAGCTCAGAAATAGAAAACCATTTGCAAACAGCCCATAATGATAGTTCCAGGCAGGGGTCCTCACAGTAGCCAAGCCTGGGATGGGGTATGAGGCAGGAGTGGCTGTGTATCAGCTAGAAGTGTCTCTAAATGCTGATTCATATTTTTGTATGGCTTGTAGGTTTGTTGCTGTTTGTTTTTGAGACATGCTCTTATTAGGTAGCCCAGGTTGGACTGGAACTCACTATCCTCCTGCCTCAGCCTCCTGAGTGCTGTTAAGCTCATTAATTTCAAGGGAGAAATTAGTCACTTTAAATCTGGCAGATGCCATAGGCGCCTGATGAATATCACTAAGGCAGACAAATGTCTCCAGAGGTCCCCCGTGTGAGCCTCTGAGGTGTTGTGCCATCACCTCTGGGGGGCGCTGTGAGGTAGTGGTCACTTAAAGTGAAGGTCAGAGTTGTTGTCTTTTGAGGACCTGGCTCTGCTCTGCTGGATGTGTGATTAGCTTCTAGCTACCTACGACACTGCACCAGCAACAGCAATGACAGCAACAGCCCGGCTTAAGAACGAAGAGGCCAAGGATGTGGCTACAAAACCCCTCTGGCTCCCAGCATGAGGGCTGGTCCATGAGCTCCTGCTATGAGGACCCACACACGAGCCTTTAAAGTAGCCCGGTGGGCAACTATAGCACAGGCAGTGTGAGGCCTGTCGCCTGAGAGTCCAGGGTAGGAGACAGGAAGAGCTCAGCGTCTCCTGCAAGACCTCCAAAGCTGCCTGATCTGCAGCTCCTCCCTCCCCAGTGTGTACCCTGGGGTGAGTGTGTGATACCTGCTCACCAGGCGGGAGGTCAGTGCTTTACATGGGACAGCCGTAGCCTGTTATCAGAGACATGTGGGACTTCCTTCTGTTCCTCTCCTCCTGGGTTCAAGAGGGCTAGGCCATGGGTTGGCAACAGCCTGCTCTGTCCCTGCCAAGTGACTCACAGGAGATAGGAACATTTATTTGAAGGAACATGATAGTTGACTCTGGGAAATCAAAGAGAAGCGTCTACCATGCCTGCAGGTTCAGCTGCCCTCACTGAGTCCCCAAAGTCACAGTTGGTGTTGACCTCACTGAGCTGGGGACCTGGTAACTGGGAGGTGTCCCCCAGAGGTAATCTTCCCAGGGGAGACATTCTCCCAAGATTACTGTGAGGCACCGGCCTGGGCAGCCAGGGCCTGCTGATGAGTTTGGATGTCATGCTCAGAGCCCTGCTGGTCAGCAGCTCAGCTTACGGACGCTTCATGGGCACAGTGGCCCATTTACTGATTAGTCTATCGGCCCAATCTTTGGACTGAATTGATTTTTTTTTTCTTTTAGAGGAAGGATTTGGGCTGTTTGAGCGCCTGTTCTGATGTCACAGGGAGGTGTAAATCAGGTGCGATGGAAAAGCTGATTTGAGTCCCCTATGCAGGAAGTCGGTTGTAAGGAAGTGATGAGTGTTTGCCCAGGCATCTCCCAGGGCACAGCGGCCATTTTGAGACCCCTGCATTGGTGCTGCTATAGAAGGCCCGAGAGCATCTCTTGCCCGCCTGCCTCTCTGGCCTCCCCTGTGTCACGGATGAGGATTAGCTGGCGGCGGCAGATGCGTGTTCCACGGTGGCTCGGAGAGCTGGCTCATGCGAGGGGCC
Organism: Micromys minutus; assembly: GCF_963924665.1. Lineage (NCBI taxonomy): Eukaryota > Metazoa > Chordata > Mammalia > Rodentia > Muridae > Micromys > Micromys minutus. The sequence continues at coordinate 42,434,850 of NC_137959.1, forward strand.
AGCTGGAGGCTGAGCACTGGGGGGTGAGGCAGATGGTTGTGTCGGATTTGGCTCTCAGAAACTGTGCAAGACACGCTTGGCGGGACTCAGTGGCCCGGCCTCCCGGGTGGGCCGGATTGCTGGGCCTGCGCTGCCTGTCTGGTCTGCATTGACCGTGAATGGCATTGCAGGGCTTCTTGGAAGTTCTAGAAACAAAATGGCACTTAGGTCCTTCCAATGACCACAGCCCATTCAGGACAAGCCTGCCTCCCCCCCACCAGGCTTCACTACCCCATGTTCACCTTTATCTTGGATGCTTGTGTGGCCGTTCTATGGACAAACAAGTCACTACCCCAGGGCCTTTGTGCCTGCCATGCTCTCTGTCAAATGTCATACATTCCCTTGCTGCCCTCAGGCCTCTGTGAGTCCTTTCCTGTCCATGCTATCTGAGATCCTCATCTTGGGCCCACCACACTTCTCAGTGTGCATGGCTGACCTGCTCCATGTCACCTGAGGACCTTATCTGCTGAGTTCCGTTAGTCCTGGGGCCCTGGGTTGGCCTAGAGTAACAGCTGTATACACAAGGCACTCAATAAATGCTTGTGGGAGGGAGAAATGGAGGTGACAAAGACCCAGGTGCCACCAGGCCCTCTGTGTGTTATAAGGAAGCAGATAGGGCTGGAGAGATGGCTCAGCAGTTAAGAGCACCGACTGCTCTTCCAGAGGTCTTGAGTTCAAATCCCAGCAACCACACGAATCTGCTGTCTTCTGGTGTATCTGAAGACAGCAACAGTGCACTCACACATATAAGATAATACATAATTAAAAAAATAAGGAAGCAGAGAGGTCCTGCTCTGCATTTGCTCTGAAACCTTGGAGTTGGATGGCATCCTCAGGATGGACAGACAAACAGGTGGGTGTGTCGGCAAAGACCCAGTTGAGGCTCCATGCTTCACCCTGCCAACGTCCCCGCTGGGCTGAAGGGACGTTAGGAACATGTCTCTGTCCTGCTTGGGTTAGGGAGAGAGTCACAGTAGCTTCTGGCCTGGGGTGCTATCATGGGGAGTACGTGACTTTGTCCATTTAGGACAGCAAAAGTCAGGGTGCTGCCTACTCTGCAGTGGGAGTAGGGGGTGCAGGGAGGGGTGAGGGCACGGCTGGGGTGGCTACCTGGAGGAGTTGGTGGCATTTGGGTTAAGTGCACAGAGAAGTGGCTGCTGCTTTTCTGCTCCATAGTTCCTGGGACCTTGCCATCCGTTCCCACCCCCATCCTGTACTGAGGCCCAGAGTGGGCAGGTGACTGACCCAAAGCAGCACAGCTGGGATGTGAGGACGAGTGGCCGGGCTCAGCAGGGCAGTGAGTAGGCACATACCCACTCCACAGAGCAGTGACATACAGGGACTGTGTGAGTTGGTCACTGCTCCCTCGAGGACTGGCCCGCGCTTCTTTGGAATCGGCCCTTGGATGCCTAAGGCCCTCTGGGACAGTGACAGTGAGGTAGAGGAGGCCGAGAGGCAGATGCTGCCCCTACAGCTCGCTGAATTTTGGGGTGGCTGAGCCAGCTGCCAGGGGCTTGGGTGGGTGAGGCCTGCTGAGGACCAGATACACAACAGTGTGCACCCGTGCACAGGCACGCATGCATCAGATGTGTACACAAGCTAATCTGGGGGCTATTTATCTCTCTTCCCAAACCGCCTAGCTGCCCCCTCGGTATGTGTGCCCCAAGTTCTCTTACAGAAATGGCAGCTGCCTCAGTAACTGGAAGGGGCCCCTGCCATTAACATAGTTTACCCAACATCAGCCATCACAGGACCACCAGAGAAACCTGGTGGGATCACCAGGGACTGAGGTACAGGGGGCCCGGCCTGCCGTTAGCAACTGGAACAAGAAGCCCTAGCGTTGTGGCACGGGGACAGGTGAAAGGCAGATGGGATTGGGCTTGCTTTTTTAGCCATCTTTCTCAGGTACAGCCAGTACCAGCATACCACACCATGGGCCTCCGTGCAAGGTTCCTTGTAGGAACCAGAGGCTGTGTGTTACCTGAACCAACCTAGATGCTGTCAGCATGACCCAGAAGATGAGAGCCAGATCTGACCTGGCTGCCAGGTCTCTGTGATACTTGAACAAGCCTCAGTTTCTTTGTCTGTGAAATGGGAGTGCTGCAGGTTCTTTTGGAAGGATCTAGCGTTTGGATGGTGCTCTCCTAATACTGCCATGGTCAGATCAACAACCTGAGGGGCGTGTGTTTGAGGAGGGCTGAGGAAGATTCTAGAACCCTGGTAATTGTCAAAACAGGTGGTTAGGACATGACTTCTGGTCTAGCATGATGTTACTGCCCAAGGCAAGGAGTAGTCCCTGTGCAGGAAGTGTCCCTACTGGCCAGACCTGCACCCGGAAAAGTCTTTTTTTTTTTTTTCAAAGCTTTGACTTTGTTCTGGACCATTGGGCCTGCCTTGGCTACTCAGGGAGGGGAAAGAGGCATAAGCTTGTGGCTCTGAAGGAAAGGGGACCAGTCAAGGACAGGCCCAGTGAGGAATGTAGGAAAGAGAATGTCTCTCTCAGGGTGGGCTGAGGAGAGAGGCTGTCTTAGTCAGGGTCTCTATTCCTACACAAAACACCATAGCCAAGAAGCAAATTGGGGGAGGAAAGGGTTTATTCAGCTTACACGTCCACATCGCTGTTCATCACCAAAGGAAGTCAGGACTGGAACCCAAGCAGGTCAGGAAGCAGAAGCTGATGCAGAGGCCATAGAGGGATGTTACTTACTGGCTTGCTTCCCCTGGCTTGCTCAGCCTGCTTTCTTAGGTCTAGCAGCCCTGGAATGGCACCACCCACAGTGGGCTGGGCCTCCCCCTTGATCACTGGTTGAGAAAATGCCTTACAGCTGGATCTCATGGAGGCATTTCCTCAGCTGAGGCTCCTTTCTCTGTGATAACTCCAGCTTGTGTCCAGTTGACACACCAGCCAGGACAGGGGCAGTGCCTTGCTGCTGGGTAGACAGTGGTGTGGGCAGTGGGCATCCACGGAGGGTGTGTGGTAAGGAGCAATCCAAGCCAGGGCCTATTCCCTATGAGGGGGTTGGGCCTCCACCAGAGCGTGTAGCTTGGCCTGGTGTGAGGACAGTGGTGAGCACAGACTCGCACAGATTCTATGGGTGGCATTGGACCCTCCCTTCCTTGTATAGCTGAGGCTCCAGGACTGACCGAGCGGGACACTTGTCTCTCCTCAGCCTCCAGCACCGCCTTCGCCTGGCCTGGTCTGTAACGACCTCATGAGCGAGCCTCTCTCCTGCCAGCTACAGAGCAAGGGCTGGGCCATCGTCCTCCGGCTCTTATTTGACCGTGTCATGTGTTCAGGGCTGCCAGGCACAGCTGCATGCGTCACACACTACACAGGGTGTGGACTGAGACCCACGGGTCATGGATCCTGGGGCTAGGGCAAGCATTTCCTCTTCCTGCCTCCTCTAGTAACCCACAAAAAGAGTCAGCCAATGCTCAAAACCCTTACGGTACTGAGACAGGTTGGTACAAGAAGATGGGATGTGGCCTTGCACACACCATCCTGAAGTTTCCGTGTTACTTCCTGTTTTCACACACTGCGGCATCTTCTTTGTCCGGTATCATCACCAGCTCACACGGTTGCCAACACGTGAACCCTGTGAGGGGACTGGAGAGTGGCAGGATCCTCGCTGCCCAGAGTAGCTGGCAGCTGGGGCTCCTCTTCCTGTTTCCTTTGAAAATGTTTTAGTATTTGTATGTGTGTGTGTGTGTGTGTGTGTGTGTGTCTGTCTGTCTGTCTGTCTGTCTGTCTGTCTGTGTGTCTGTGGTGTTTGTGGGTGTGTATATGTGTGTGGGGGTTGGAAGTGTAGTGTGGGTATGTATATGTGTGTGGGTGTATATATGTGTGTTGGGGTGTGGTGTGGGTGTGTATATGTGTGTGGGTGTGTATATGTATGTGTGGTGTGTGTGGGTACTGTGTATATATGTGTGTGGCATAGTGTGTATGTGAGGTGTGTGTGTATGTTAGCATGTGTGGTATGGTGTGGTGTGTTTGTGTGTATGATTGTGTGTTATGGTGTGTGGTGTGCATGTATGTGGTGTGGTGTGTGTCTGCATATATGTAATATGCATGTATGTGGTGTGTGTGTGTTCTCACACAGGCAACAGTGCACAGGTAGAAGACAAAGGTCAGTTCATAGGAGTCTGTTTTCTCCTACCACATGGATCCTGGGACTTGAACTCAGATCATCAGGCTTGGCACCAAGCACCTTTACCCACTAATCCACCCCTTTGGTCCCATGATTCCAATAGTAACAGACTGGGATTCTCGGTAGCCTCTGTGTTTTGGGGGTCATTGGCATCACCCTGTGCCTGGATGGAGAAACCGAGGCAGTGTGTCACTTGTCCACATGGAGGCCTGAGTTTGACCCTGGCTCTGGGGTGGAGAGGTAGAGTCAGGAAGCCAGACTGTACCGTCCCCTCTCCCTGAAGTTCCAGGACTGGCCAGTAGCTGCCTCCAAGGGCGCCTCTGGGCCTGCTACCTAAGCAGCCTTTTTAAAAACAGCCTTCCTTAAGCAAATGAATGGAGTGTTCTGGGTTCTCGTCTTTCTCCCCACTCCCTGACTTCTTCATGCTGTTCTGTCTTGTGTGTTCTGCCCAGGGCATCAGACCCATGACAGATGGTTGTGAGCCATCATGTGGTTGCTGGGATTTGAACTCTGGAAGAGCAGTCAATGCTCTTCACCACTGAGCCATCTCTCCAGCCCCCTGGCCCACTCTTTACATTTTATTTTGAGACAGGGTTTTGTTAAGTTAGCCATGCTGGCCTTGAGTTTGCTCTGTAGCCCAGGCTGGCCTCAAAATTGTGATCCTCCTGAATAGCTGGAGGAGCGACTGCGCTTTGTGGCTCATTTCTTCCTCCTACCTGGTGCTGCCGGCCACTCATGGCTCAGACCATGTGCAGCCTCCCTCCCTGTCTTCAGGAGGACATCTTGTTGCTCTCTCTTTAGCATATATGGGTGTGCTTTCCACAGTGTGGGGGTCTCAGAGTGGCCAGACGCGTGTGTACAGGGTCAAGACTCCCAAGGACTCGTCAGGGTGGTGGCGGTAGAGAGTATTGGTCTTGGTTGGTAGCTGTAATGAAATTCACAAAACAGACCATCTGCTCAGAGGTCATCAGATATTACTCTGTGTGTGTCCGTGTATGTGTGTGTCCGTGTATGTGTGTGTCCATGTATGTGTGTGTCCATGTATGTGTGTGTCCATGTATGTGTGTGTCCATGTATGTGTGTGTCCGTGTCCTGTGTTCTCCGTCTCATGTCTCATTCGAGAACACATACATCGCCACCTCCTTACTTTCTCTCTCTCTCTCTCTCCCTCCCTCCCTCCCTCTCTCCCTCCCTCCCTCCCTCCCTCCCTCTCTCTCTCTCTCTCCTACAGGCCCAGTGTGCCTAGAGCATTTCGTGGTTTTCAGAATCCTTAATACCAGTATGGGGAGGGGAATCCCTAATGTCTCTCTCTCCTCTTAAACCTTCTTGAACATCAGTCCCGACACCCGCACAGAGCCTTCCTGAGCCCCTTCTGACCCAGCGAGCTCCCAGAGAGGAAGTGTTGGCTCGGGGGAGTGTCTGTGTGGGATGATGGAGCTATTTCTGAGCTGGTCATGGAAAGCAGCGCCTGTCTCTCCTGACTGCTCTACCCACAGACTCCATTCCAGGGTCAGACATGCAATGCCCAGATGTCGGCCGGGCTCAAGTAGTGTTTCCCGAAAGCAGCAAACAAAGAAATATGGCTGTCACCATCCTTGTAAGCTTCCCCACCATTCCATGCCCATGTTTGCCCACTATGCCCAGTGTTGCTGCTACTGGAGTTGCCAGGACAGAGTCTGGGTTCTAGTGGCCCTAACAAGCCGAGTGTGGCCACCATCCCTGGCAGACCAACTAAAGGGATACATGATAGTGAAAAACAGAGAAAGATTCATCTAATGAAGCCACGTTGGGCAAGGCTAGTGTTACCCACAACACCCCCTAAGTCCATCTTGGGGTCTTGACATGCAGCTTAGGTTTACTTAAAGGATAAGCATCCGCTAAGCAGATCTGTGAGCATGAAGCCCCGCCCATCACTGACTGCCAGTGGTGTCTTAGCCCCAGTTGCTCCTGTAAGGTGGTCTGACAAGCTATGAGAACCATGTGAAATCTCTTCCTCCCTCCCTCTCTGGCTGGCACTGGCACAGAATGACATTTCTCTAGTCCCCATCTCCCTCCTATGAGGCTTATAGAGATCTGGCATAAAGGGACAGTCATTTGCCCCACTTGACAGTTGGGGAAACTGAGGCACAAGGCCATTAAACAGATCACCAAAGACTGGGGTCTTACAGTTGGAGAAGGGCAGCAGGCGCCCTTGCCCCAGATGTCTGGTGGTACACACACACACACACACACACACACACACACACACACACAGTGCCCTTGCTGCCTGCCTGTGCCTGGAATCTCTTCTCTCAGCTCACTAGTGCCTCCCAGTACTGAAATGTGACTTTCATGAGGCTAGAGGGGCTCAGGAGAACATGGCAGTAGGCTTCTCATCTCAGAATGATCTACCCGAGGGGTATGAACCTGCAGTTTCGATCATTTCCTCTAGGGGGCGCTGAAGTTGCAGGACTCTACAGACAAACCCTGGACATCCACAGCCAGATGCCACCATGCCTTGCAGAATGACCTTTGGAGATAGGGGAGGTTGTGCCAAGCTGAAAAAGGGGGGCTGGGGTGGCTGAGGCATTTGCAAATCTCTATAAAGCATCTCTCTAAATCCTGCTGGCCTTTGATGTCTCTGTCCCCAGTGCCACCTGACACTCTAGCTGCTGTGTAGAATCAGCTGGGCTATGCAGATGTCCTCTTGGGTTTGTCTTCCCTCTGTCGCAGGAGGTCACTGTCTCCTGTGTCAGAACCAGAGTGTGGTGAGCCAGGGAGGAGAGAAGATAAACTTCCTTCATTTGCATCTCAGGGCTGCTGAGCTACACGTTCCTCCAGGGGAACTTGATGCGCGTGCCCTGGCTGGCTTTTATGTCAACTTGACACAAGCTTTAGTCATCTGAGAGGAGGGAACCTCCGTACGATCAGGCTGCAGGCAAGCCTGTGGGGTATTTTATTAATTAGTGGCCAATGTGGTGCCATCCCTAGGCTGGTGGTCCTGGGTTCTATAAGAAAGCAGGCCGAGCAAGTCATAGGGAGCAAGCCAGTCAGCAGCCCCCTCTGCAGCATCTGCATCCGCCCCTGCCTCCAGGTTCCCGCCCTGGCTTCCCTCGGTGATGGGGCTGTTTTCTGGAAGCGTGTGCAGAATAAACGCTTTCCTCCTGAGGTTGCTTTTGGCTATGGTGTTTCACCACAGCAATGGAAATCCTGACTAAGACAGCACATCACCAGGTCATGGTAGAATCGCAGGTCTCAGCAGGCCTGGGACTCTGCATTCCTGAAGCCTGGGGTGCACAGTGTGCCTGTGTGCCTCCTCCTCCAGCATGCTACATCCCAAACCCTGGGAAGCCTGGGTAACGCTCCTAGCTCCTGGATTACCTTCTTATCCCCTTGCTTGGCAAAGCGGCAGCCAGTTGTCCACACACCCACCTCGTCCTTCACGGAGCTGGAATCCAGAAGAGTGCCTATCAGTGGGGTCTGTGTCTGTAGTCACCTGGCTCTGGGTACCTGTCACTTGCCCTTGCTTTAGGGTTCATATGGGGCTTGTAACATGTCATGGTCCATTCTACCTTGCAGAAAATGAAGTTTAAACACTGTACTCTCGATTTTACCTTTGCTTACTCTATGAAGATAGATAACATGAAATTTACCCCTTTGGCCATGCGTGCAACATGGGAGCAGAAATATATGTGCCAAGGGGGAACCCACGCCTCTGTACAGTTCTCAGACATCTGCCTCTTCTCAAGCATCACCCTGTCCCCAGCCTAATAAGCAAACATATTGTCTAGGACAGTGTCCCATTGCTGTGAAGAGACACCGTGACCATGGCAACTCTTATAAAGGAACGCGTTTAGTTGAGGCTGGCTTGCAATTTCAGAGGTTTAGTCCTTTGCCATCATGGTGAGAAACATGGGAGCACACAGGCAGGCGGTGCAGGAGGAGCTGAGAGTTCTGCATCCGGATCATCATCAGGCAGCAAGAAGAGCAGGACACTGGGCCTGGCCCAAGCATCTGCAACCTCAAAGCCTGCCCCAGTGACACATTTCTCCCAACAAGGCCACACCTCCTCCAACAAGGCCACACCTTCACACCTTCTCCAACAAGGCCACACCTCCTCCAGCAAGGCCACACCTTCTCCAACAAGGCCACACCTCCTCCAGCAAGGCCACACCTCCTTCAACAAGGCCACACCTCCTCCAGCAAGGCCACACCTTCTCCAACAAGGCCACACCTTCTCCAACAAGGCCACACCTCCTCCAGCAAGGCCACACCTTCTAAAACTACCACTCCCCATGAGTATCTGGGGGCCATTTTCATTCAAACCACCATACCTACTTTTTTTTTTTTTGAGACAGCATTGCATGTAGTCCTGGCTGGCCCCAAACTCACCATGTAGTTAAGGATGATCTTGAACTCCTGATCCTTCTGCCTCTGCCTCCTGAGTGGTGGGATGACAGGCATGTGCCACTGTATCTGGCTTATATGGTGCTGGAGATGGAACCCAGGACTTTACCATGCATACATAGCATGTAGACAAGTGTTCTATCAACGGAGCCCCAGCCTCTGTTGGTACAGAGCCCTGGCAGCCCTGGAAGTGCTCACAAGCTTTGGATTTAGGATCCTCCTCCTGAGATGAGCCTTGCATGTACTGGAGTGGCAGGTCCTTGCTGCCGCACCTTCATCCAATCTCCTTCCATCTCTACCTTTAGCCTCCAACGGACATTTCCTATCAGCAGCACCGCGCACCTCTCTGCCCTTTTGTATCTGATTTCTTTCATATGGCATCCCGTGTTCCGCCATCATCCATGTTGTATATGGTCAGCTTTCTCCTCTTTTCATGGCCAAGCGACACAGACAGAGCTGGCCTGTCATCTCGTGAGCCGCGTCTTCCGAGCTGGGCTCTAGACCAAGCGTTCCCACCTTGTCTCTTGTGCTGACACCAGCCCTCACCATGCTGTGTGACATCTCTGGGATTTTTACACAGTTAAGCCTCTTGGCTATGGCCCCCCCTCATAGTGTGTGGCCAAACTGGGCTTCGCCCAGGCACTTGGGCAAAGCCTCCCAGAATTCGGGATATGACAGGCTGAAGAAGAAAACACAGCCAGCTACAGCAGGGAACCAGCTCCAACATGTCTTTAAGCCTGTGCCTTGGACATGGGGTGGAAACCGTAGAGCTAGGGTGCTGCCTACCCATCATGGCTCCAGCTAGGAGGTAGGAGGTAGCTCATACCCTTCACGATGCCCCAAGGAGGCCTGGCTAGGAGCCCTCTCCTCTCCTCGTGGTATTTGGTTAGGGAGTAGATGCCAAGCCTGCTTCAGGAATGTTCATGGTTAAACCTCCCAGGTCTGGCCTAAGTTTTGTTTTATGGGCCATTTGGGTCCAGCAAAGTAGTACCCTCCACAGGGAGTGTTTACTCATAACCCTGGGAGCTGGCTGAAGCAGTCTTTCCTCTTTGCCCAGAGGGCTTCAGCAAATTCCTGGGGGGCAGCTGAAGGCCTCAGAATGGACAGTCCCTAGAAGCCAGGCTCTGGGAAACCCGTAGCTCCTGGAAGGCATTTTCACCTGATATCCACAGACGCACACACTTCTCCCTCCAGGTGAGGATGGCTTATCTGCCGATGGCTAAGGCATGAAGGAGACACTCCACAGGAGGTCCTGGGGCACACCCATCTTCCCCACGGCTCTGTTCGTTCCTATGGGGACAGTGATATCTGACCGACATCACTCTCTGCATCCCTGTTACTGTTGGTAGCATGGCAACCTACTGTAGCTGGACTCTCTTCCCAGAGCCCTTCCTTGGTCAGGGCAGAGGGTCTCTCGGAATGTGATTGCTCTCTTATCCTGTGACCCAGGCCCTGGTTTTCAGACCCTGTTGCATGAACCTAAGACTTAGGACACAGCATCATTCCCTGCCTGCATTTCCATCTGTTGTGGGGCCAAGCCTGCCGGGACCCTGTGCAGCCCTAGTGTCCTGTGACCAGCTCGGGGGTGGTAGGTGGGGGCAGGCAGCTGCCGGAGGAAAGCCCCATACAGCAGAGTTTTCTCTGGGGCATGCTCACCTCCTGGCAGGGCTGCCATATTATACCTCAGTTGTGTTCTTCCCGTTTACGATCTGAATGTCCTGTGTTGTGAGCTGGGCTGGGAAAAGGAGAGGAGAAATAAAAAAGGAGGAGGAGAGAGGAGGGAGGAGGAAAGACTGCTTGAGCACACACTCTAATCTTCTCCCCAGCGGTTCGGCTTTCAGGAGCCTCAATTAATCATTATTAATTTAATCCCGGATGACTCAACCAAGTTCTGACAGAGACCAGCCAAGATTTATCCCACCTGTTCGGGGGCGACCCTATCAGAATTCAGTGGGTTGTCATTGTCTGAGCCAAGCCCCTCATGGATTCGTGTGTGGGGATTTACTGAGACCCTCAGCTTTGGGGACATCTGTGCGTCATCTCCAGGGGTTGAGTCAGAATGTGGCTGGCAGGGTCGCAGGCAAGCTTGGCAAGGCCCTCCCACCAGAATGGCAAGAGTGGGGTCCAGGAGTCTGCCGTTTTTCATAGGCACGCGCCCCCAGCAAGTGATACAGAATGGGAGTGGGACTCCTCTTAAACCAAATGCATGAGCTCCCCAAGATCAGTTCTTGGCTTACTCTAGTAGGTGGGCAGGCAGTGTTAGCCGCTCAACAAACAGCCCCACCCCCAGCGGTTGCTCATGCTGTGAAGATGTTTTCATTTTCCAGACCTGTGATCCTAGAACCTGGGAGGCTGTATCTGGAGGGTCACAAGTTTGAGGTCAGCGTGAGCTATAGAGACCCAGCCGTGAAAACACCTGAGTTTAATCCCCAGAGCCTGCAGGAGAAGACTTCATGTGCACTATGTGTGTATACCAGGCAGTCACAAGGGACACAGAAGGAGTCCTAGGACTTGATGGCCACCCAGCCACTCTCCTTAGCAAGTTCCAGGCCACTGAGAGACCTTGTCTCAAAACATAAGGCCAATGGCTCCTGAGGAATATTCCCAGAATGGAGCCTCTAGTCTTCATCTGTGTATGTGCATGCATTAACACACACACACACACACACACCTCTACCTCGAACCAAAAAAAAAAAAAAAAAAAAAAAAAAGCATGTTTTTGCTGACATTGTGGCCCAGGTGGGTGTCCAGGAAGTGGCCCTGGGCCCCTGGCACTGTTGCTCCTGAGTCCCAAGGTTCCTATTGTGTCCCAGCTTGCCCGTGGTGCAAGAAAACAGGCAGAAATGACAACTTCTTTGTGGTAGGAGGTGCTGTGTGGCCATGTGAGAAAAAGGAAAGGGATGTGACACCCGCTGTCTGAGCCCAGCAAGTTCCTGGCAACCAGGACAGGTAGCCAAGTGACCAGAGGCTGTCACCCTGTTGGACCATCTGTGTCTTCAGCCTCCGGTCCAGTCACACAGAGGTCAGGGCATGGCCAGGAAGTGAGTGGGTCCATCTTTGGGTTTCTCTGCTGAGTCACACCCAAAGATTGTACTAAGGAGCTGCCTGGGCGTGGCTGCCCTCCGGTGGTCAGCCTAGGTGCTGCTCTTTCCTGTCTCCTGCACGAAGCCCTCCCTGCCACCAGAGGGCCCAGGAGTGCCTGTCCTCTGCCTTGACCCTGTAGTTTCAATTGTCCATCTACATGGGCCCTAGGCATGAAGTGGCTGTTACTTGACAAGCCTGCCCTGTACCAATGATGGCACCTGGGCTCATTCCTTAGCCCTTCGCAGCCGCCGCTGGGTGCCACATTCCAACTGTTCCCATTTTACAGTTAAGGAAACTGAGGCATCAGGAGGAGCCAGTGCCTTCCGGGCAAGGACCCTAGGACAGGGGTGGTAGGAGCTGGTGGGATGGTGGTATACATCCACAGCTTGTTGCTTTCTGAGGTACCTGGATGTTGGCTCTGCTAGCTGGAGATAGGAACACCCACGAGTTCAGGAGGCCTTCCAGGAAATGCGGGCATTTTCCCTTAGCCTACTGCTAAGGGAAGTTTCCTTACCCATTTATTGAGAGTTGAGCCCCAGTCTGAGTGACGACCCCATAGTTAAGAGGCTGCTCTTCCAGTGAGTGGACCACAGTTCCTGTCAACCGCACGGCAGCTCACACCTGTCTGTAGCTCCAGTTCCAGGGGGTCTGGCACCTTTATAGACAGACATGCAGGCAAACCAGCAACACGCATACAATGACAATAAGTAAAATTTAAAAAGAAAAATCGCTGGGTGCAGTGGGATTCAGAAAGGGAAAAGCAACCAAACCTATATAGTGGGTACTTTTCTCTCTGTTTTGGCAAAAATGTCTGGCAGAAGCAACAGAAGGAAGAAGAGGGGAGGCAGGCAGGAAAGAAGGAAGGAAGCCAGACAAGAAGGAAGGGTTTAGTTTTGCTCACAGTTTGACAGGACAGTTTCGCACGGTGGGAGGAACCTGAGGCCGCTAGTCACATGGCACCCCCAGTCGGGACAGACAGAGATGCACGCCGCTGATCCGACCACCAGCCTGTGGCATGGGGAGACCTCATCCAGAATGAGTCCTTCCTCAGCAACTCAGTCTAAAAAGTTTCTCACGAACACTCGGACGCTTGTCACAGGTGATTCTGATCCTGCAAAGTGACAGTTAATGGCAGCCATTATGAACATTGGCCCCAAAAATGGCCTTTGAGGGGAAGCTCCCACCCCATGTTCAATGAACATCCAAAAGGAATACATATTTTTGCTGAGCTTGTTTACACAAACTCTAGCTACTTTGGAGGCCAGGGCGAGGGGATCATGGGTTCTGGGCCTGTCTGGACAACTTGGGTTATTGAAAACTGTCTCAAAAAAAAAAAAAAAAAAAAAAAAAAAGACTAGGGATGTAGCTCAGGTTAACGAGCATGCCCAGTATGCACAAGGCCCTCGGTTTAATCCCCAGTATAGTAGCAGTCCCCTCCCCTGCCAAAATTTACCATGAGGCTGGCAAGATAGCTCAGAGGGTTAGGAACCAGGTGCACCATGCCGTCCCACAGACCCAGTTTGGGAGCTTAGGTTTTCTGCTAAGATTGATGGTCTGAGTTCAGTCCCCAGGGCCCAGGTGGAAGGTGGACCTGTCTCTCTGAATTGTCCCCTGACCTTCACATGTACACAGTGACATAGGCACGCCTCAACCACACGAGTGAGTGAGTGAATATATAAGGAAATGTAATTTTTAAAAATGACTGTGTGTGGCAGCCGGAGAGATGGCTCAGAGATGAAGAGCATCGGCTGCTCTTCCGGAGGTGCCGAGTTCAATTCCCAGCAACTACTTGATGGCTCACAACCATCTGTAATGGGATTCTGGCACCCTCTTCTGGCTTATAGGCATACATGCAGGCAGAATGCTTTGTATAGAATAAAATAAACCTTTTTTTTCCTTTTAATAAAAATGACTGTTTTTATTGGCACTAAGGCTATCTGGTCTGCACATGGCCTTGAACTCTGTACTTCCATTTAGTCTGAAGCAGAAGATTTAGATCAGAAGCCATCCTGGAGTCACCAGATCAAGGATCATATGTTGTTGCTACCTTGACCCTCAGGTCACAGGGGAAGTGCAAGCCCCTATGGGCATTTAGGCTTTCCCCAGCTCCCTTGGGCCTGTAGTGGTGGTGTGCCCACTCTGGTTCTGTTTGGTGACAGGTCACGTGTACAATTTCATGTGACTTCAAAGCTGGCCTGGGACCAGGACAGGTCAGGAGACTACATCTGCAGCCCGCCCTGGACTTGGGTGCATGTGGATTAGTGAGGCTCTAAAGATGTGATGGTGGCCAGGTGGGCAAATTCAAGCAGACACATAGTTCCTTCCATCTATCCATCCATCCATCCATCCATCCATCCATCCATCCATCCATCCATCCACCCATCCTTTTAGTATTGAGGTTGATACAGGGTCCACACTCCACGCCAGCCTTTAGCCAGCTGTATTGCAGATGGAGAAAGGAGGCTGTGGATTAGCTCGATGGGAGAGCGCTCACCTGACTTGTACAATGTTGTTGGTCTGTGGGCACAGCGTTGGCCTGCTGTGAGCTTTCCGGAATTGGTACTCCTGCTGTCAGTCTGTCCCCTCTGCAGCCCTCTGCAGACACCACTGAGGACGAATGTTCTGATGCTCACCCCTGCCCCCACACTGGCTCTCAGGGTCATGTGTGGTAGTGCAGACCCAGCAGACGGCTCTTTGATGGGCAGTGGTCGGGACGGACGGCTGGCAGCCTGGGGTGGGAGCCTCCAAGGGCTGGGTGACACACCATTGTGTGTCCATTGTGCCCAGCAGCTGATGTGGCTACAGCTGGCTGAGTAGCAGCCACCCCTCCCTCGCCCACCCTGGGCTCAGGAACAAACATCTCTTCTTACAGAAAAATTAAAAAGGAGAAGTGACTAGGTCACAGCCGAGCTTTCCACATGACCTGCCTGGGAACAGAGCTCGTCTTTGTTAATCCAGCGGCCTGTCAGTCCTCTCCCAAGCTGCATAAGCCACTTAGCACAGCCTCACCCCTGACCTGCCCCTCTGTCCCTGCCGGCTCGGGGCTCCAAAGCTCTGCAGTTTGGCCTCCCGCCTGCTCCCCCGCAGCTGCTTCGAGGCCCCCATGCCTTGCCTGCCCTCTATGTAAGAGGGGAACCCGGAGGGCCCTCCTGGAGCAGCGATGTCATGGCTGGGGGGCCCTCACTATCTCCAAGAGGGCACTAGCAGCCAACAGCCAGCTCCCTTAGAGGTTGTGAGGTGAAACTGTCCTCAGGGGTCAAGCAGCTACTGTGCCCTGAGAGAAAGCTGTATTACACGGTCCACCCAGCCATGAGATTGCCTTCGCTGTATCCCCGAGACCCTCATTCTGATCTGATGTTTACCTCCTCCTCGCTTGATTTATTTCCTCCCGGGGCACCTGGACTCTGTTCGTTGCTCCTGATTGAGGGGTTCAGGCTGTTCAGTTTGGGGTTTTTTTTTCAGAAAGTATAGTTAGACTCAGTGGACCTGGGCCTGTCTCTTCTCAGTCTCTATGGAGTTCCCTGTTCTGGCTCTGGCTCTGAGGGATAACCAGGGTGCCAGGAGGCCAGTGGGCAGCACTCTCCCCAACTCCATCTACTCCTGCTTACTTGGTGACGGCAAGGGACCCTCCTTGCCGACCCTGAGGACACGAAGTAGAGCCAGTGTGTCCCAGGAAAATCTGTGGACTCCAGTTCACAATGCCATCCAAGCAGGTATGGCTGGCCCCTCGTGTTCCCTCACTGTCCAGGGCTGTCTAGGCCAAGACATAAGACTCTGGGTGGGTATGTCCAAGGTACCCAGGACTAAAAGAAAGCAGGTCTCAGGCTGTGGGGTCCACAGGTCTGTGGAGCAGTGGTCTCTCAGAAACAGAGTCTTGTCCACCAGATATCATGGTGGCCTTAGAGTCACCAAAGCCTCATTCCCACCTGCTGGATAGACCCGAGAGAAACCCGGGGGTCTCTCACAGGAGGGATGACCTTTCGGTGGGTAAAGGGATCCCCAGACTCTGCTGCCACGGCTAGACATTCATAAGAATGAGATTCTTATCCTATGTCTGCTAGCCTGAACACCTAACCCCTGCAAAGCCTCGTCTTCCCTAATTTGCCCCTGTGCAGACTGAGTTCAAGGGACAAGTCCTTCCATGGCTTACATGGAGTCAAGATTCAGGATGTTCCTAGGTCTCTGTGACCTTCTTGGGGTTCACTTACTGTGGTGTATAGCCTCCTCAAAGCCCGAGGCGCCTTGCCTAATTCTCACCCCACTATTTGAGCAGGCCTGCTACTGCCCAGAGACCACCCTGGTGGAAGTCCCAGCATGGCCTACCCCATTGGGTGGCAGCCAGGCCACCTCGGCCTTCTGCCTCCTGGACAACGGGCCCTTTCATGTTGCCTGCCCCAGGAAGCCAGCAAAGTCATTCTGCCCCTCCTCCTCCCACTTCCTCTTCCTGCACCCTGCCCTTTTCCAAGAGGTCTTCCTGCCCTGCTGGTCACTCTGGGACAACTGGAGAAGGGACAAACTGGGCAGGAGAGATGGGGAAGCAAGGGGCCGGCTGAGGGCTATACCATCAGAGCCATGTTAGCAGAATGTAGTCCCCCATAGGGCACTGTCTAGAAGCACCTGGCAACTCTCAAGGCCAAGGCCTGGCCCTGACTCCCGCTAGTCCAAGCTGAGCTGTCAGCATGCAGCTTGGGCCTACAGGACCCTTAGTCACACACACCTGGGGGACAGAGAGGGAGCCAACCTATATAAACAGGACCTAGGATGTTGTAATACTGTGTTGGTCTCAGCTCTCTCCCAAGTGCTCTCTCTCTGTCTTTGTCTGTCTGTCTGTCTGTCTCTCTCTCTCTCTCTCTGTGTGTGTGTGTGTGTGTGTGAGAGAGAGAGAGAGAGAGAGACATTTGAGGCCTCCCACATGTACACACACATGAGGGTGCGTGTGGACAAATGTCATATGAACATGAGCTCCTTCCTTCTCTTATCCCTGCTTGAACATTGCCTCTAGGGGCTCTTCAGCAATCAGGGAGCTTGCTAGCCATCTGTCCCACCCTCAGCTTCCGGCTGGCACTCTCTCCTGGCAGTATCTTGTCTTACCTCCCAGGCAGCTCCCTTGAGGGCCAGCCTGTCTCTATCTTCTGGGGCATCTGCGAGAAACCCAGCTGCCTGGGGGACCCGTTCTTCCTGGCTCCAAAGTCCCCTATCTTGATCGAGCCACAAACTGTCTTAGCCTGAGCATCTGCTGTTGCTGGTAAAGGAAGGGATAGCATACCAGCCACATGTCCAAGGCAAAGCAGGGGGGCTAAGAGCCTTATTTGCTGTAGACATGCCCAGGAGAGCCTGGACTATGCCCTCTATGGACACTAGGTGCCAAAGTGCTGGTCATCTGGCTCTGGCTTCAGACTTTTAGGCAGACCCCATGGGATGCACTCAGACAATGGAAAAAGGAGACAGACAGTGGTGGGGGGGGTCACTTTTTCTTTTCTTTTTTTGTTTTTTTAAAGATTTATTTATTTCATTTATGAGTACACTGCAGCTGTCTTCAGACACACCAGAAGAGGGCATCAGACTCCATTACAGATGGTTGTGAGCCACCATGTAGTTGCTGGGACTTGAACTCAGGACCTCTGGAAGAGCAGCCAGTGCTCTTAACTGCTGAGCCATCTCTCTAGCCTGGGAAGACATTTTAAAATGTATCCCTTTCCCATTTGTCTTTTCAGTGTTAGATATTGAACCCCAAATACAAACACTCTACCGCTGAGCCACACCCGATCCCCTTTCTAATTTTCATTAAGTTTTTGAGGCAGACCTTTGGTTATATTTCCCTCGTCCTGTCTACCCCTCCCCAACCCCTCCAAAAATCTGAGATTATAGACCTGTCACCAGCCCAGGCTTCTCCAGTACTGAACTGGGTGTACTTACCTTGGAAAAGATTTCTGGCTCTTTTTGACTTTGCTTTTGGTTTTTCTTGGGGCTGAAGATTGAACCCAGGGCCTCACCGCTGCTCCACAAGTGTTGGGTCTCCAAGCTCTGTACCCGGCCTGTGCTTCTCTGAAATGGAACCCGTACGCAAGCTGCAGACATCCCTTCCATGGCTGTGTGAGGAAGGCTCCCGCTTCCATGTGCTCAGAGCAGAGCTGTCAGGTGGTGCCGGCCACGGAGTGTCGGGGGGGGAAGGTGCTTGGAGGGAAGGGACCCATCATGGGCCAGGACATACCCCAGGCCGGGGCAGGTGTGTAAGCCAGGTGGGAGAAAGGAGGAGGCAGCGGTGGAGGGACAAGCCAGTGCTCAGAGCCACACAAGGTCCCTGCTGCAGGGACTGTGATAGCTTTTGACCTGACCGTTCTCCTCAGGGCAGACAGACTGATTAGAGACACTATAGTGTGACTCTTGTCTCTCAAGCAGTGTGGCCACGAGGCCAGTGACCTGGGCCACCTTATGCTTCCCTGAGGCACGATCTATCTGCTGACACATCCCTTGACCGAAGTCTATGGCTCCTGCAGGCCCTCTGCATGGCAACTTAACTGCAGAGCTGTTTTGTTCCTCGAGTGGACCTTCTGGGTCTCTGTCCATTTACACACATAACAACTGTCCCCAAGGTCACAGGGCCAGGGAGCTAACAACTCCTGAAAGACAAGCAATTGTGGATGGCTCTTTCAGCCTGGTTCAGGAACCGTCCCTCTGGAGGCTGAGCTGGCCAACCCTCAGTCCTACCGGGGTCAGGAAGAAAGGACTTCTGGTAACCAGGTGGCCAGCAGGGGGCAAAAGAGTCAATGGTGGGTTCGGTAGGTCAGCAGGTGTCCTCCAGGGAGGCTCTCTGCCTCTGAGGCCATGGATATTAGTCAGCAAGCTTAGCAAATTTTGAGAATTAAGACCACTGAGGTAGACCCCACCCCACCCCACAGGGCCACACAGGGTCCACCCAAGGTGAGCCAGGCTGGTCCCTGCAGAGCTAGCAGAACCTAGCACAGGTAGCTCCCTCTGGCTTGGCTTCTACCCAGTGTGGTACAGAAGGCATCCTGTCGTCTGAATGGGGAAACCAGCCATCATCTAAGACAGTAGGGCTACGAGGGAGCCTAGGAAACATGACCCCGTAGGGAGCCATCTCTGGGTGGGGGATAGGTCATGTGTTGTCTATCTCGGGACCTTTTTTTTTTAAGTTTTAAAATTGTGTTTATTTTTTAACATTTGAGTTTTTAAAAAGATTTATTATGTACATGCTTTTGTGCCTGCATGTATGTCTACACACCAGAAGAGGGCGCCAGATCTCATTACAGATGGTTGTGAGCCACCATGTGGTTGCTGGGAATTGAACTCAGAAACCTCTGGAAGAGCAGTCAGTGCTCTTAACCTCTGAGCCATCTCTCCAGCCCCTCCCATATTTTTTACTTTATTTAATGTTTTTATGGTGTTTTACATTGTATTACTTTTATATTTTATTATTATTAATTACTATTACTATTATTATTACTATTACTATTATTATTATTGCTATTGCATTTTATTTTTTATTTGTCTGTGCACATGAGTGAAGGTGCCCACAGGGGTCAGAAGAAGGTGTTAGACCCCCTGGACTAGAGTCACAGGTGCTTTAGAGCCACCCAGCGTAGAGCTGGCAGCTGATCTCAGATCCTTGGCAAAAGCAGCGAGTGCTCAGAGGTGTGGTGTTCTCTCTAGCTCTCAGTTTCTGACGCTAGGACCTGCGGAGGTACACACCCAACCTGGGCACAGGGCAGAGTCCCTGTAGTGTGCAGAGTGGCCACAATCCCTGTGAAGTCAGGCTCCCCTGGGCATTACAGGACTGACACTCACTGGGCTAGGGACAGCTGAGATGGCTCTGCTCCATCAGCACCCTAGTAACTTAACATAAACATGAATTCATCCAGTTCTTTTTTGGTTAAAAATGTATTTATTGTATGTGAGCACACTGCAGCTGTCTTCAGACACACCAGGAGAGGGCATCAGATCCCATTACAGATGGTTGTGAGCCACCGTGTGGTTGCTGGGAATTGAACTCAGGAGCCCTGGAAGAGCAGTGAGTGCTCTTAACCACTGAGCCACCTCTCCAGCCTAAAGTCATCCAGTCCTTAACTTGCCTGCCTCACCAATGTCACTTCTAATATAAGTAGGCTATTGGTGCTAGAACCTTCTCTAGTCTTCCAACCTTACCAATGACTGGGAAGGTTCCAGAAAACTAACAAAAGGGGGCGGGAAGGAAAAACTGTTGGCAAAGGTCTAACAATGACCAGAGCAGGCAGGGACAGTGTTGGGTTGGGGTCAGAGAGCCATAGACAAAGACACTGCTACTTACTTACTTAATTAATTAATTACTAATTAAGTAACTAATTAATTAATTCATGCTACTACTATGGAAGGGAAGGGTGAGGGCCAGGGACCCAATCACCAGGTCTCACATTGGCCAAGGCTGGGGCCTGGCTCTATTCCAGCTTAACTGCCTCCCTACGCAGTGACTCTTATCTGGAACCTTCTCTAAGGACTCCTACTATACCATTCTACCTAGGCCACTGTGTCCTTGGAAACAGTGACCCAACCTCTGGGGAGGAAGGGGAGGGAGGAGGGGTACTGGGACAAGTTCATACCAAGGCCACCAGTCCTACTTTCTCAGCCACAGAGGGCTGCTTTCAAAGAAGGGTCAACCCAGAACTAGAAAGCAGCACCCGCCCCAGCCTGGACCTGACTTACAAACTGCTCGGCATGCTGGGAACATTCAGGAACAGGGCGGCAGCGGCCAGTGCCTATGGGACAGCACAGCCTTATCCAATTTGAGTCAAAGGGACAGAGGCCACCCGAAGGTCAGCTCATCCTACAAGCTGAGCTGGTGGCTAAGGTGACCCAGTTCAGAGGAGGCACAGCCAGGGCGTGGTTGAGAAGACCAGAGTGGTGACTCAGCAGGTAGAGGTGCTTTCAGGATAAGCTTGGTGACCTGCGCCCATGTAAAGACAGGATCCATGAAGTTGTCCTGTGGCCTCCGCGTGCACACCATGGATTATGTTCTCTCCACCCTTCTTTCTATGGATATGAACTTGTCTCAGTGCCCCTCCCACTCCCTTCCCTTCTCCTCAGAGGTTGGGTCATAGTTTCCAATCGTTACAGAAGGTTCCAGATAAGAGTCACTGCGTAGGGAGGCTGCTAAGCTGGAATACAGCCAGCCCCCAGCCTTGGCCAATGTGAGACCTGGTGATTGGGTCCCCGGCCCTCACCCTTCCCTGCAGCATTGGAAAGGGTAGGTGACCAAAAGAACGTGCTGTATTGAAGACCCCTGCACAGCACGTAGGGTCCTCTTTAGGTCCCTGTACAGTCATGCCCATGCCACAGATGAGTAAGCTGAGGCTGTGCCCGGAACATGGGTTTCTGGAGGCCTCTGATGCCATGTGATCCTCTGCCTCACTCTTTCTGGCAGCCCCAGGTCAGTGGGGGCTGTCAGGGCTTGGTTCTTCTTACCTACGCCTCCCTGGTACCCTGTTACAACATTGAACAATATTATTTAGCACTGAGCTGAGACGTTGCTATAGCAATATTACTGTAGGGTACCGATAAACATAAGGTGCTCAAAACAAACTTTGAAGATGTTGGGTGCTGAGTCTCCCCTTCCCGGGCCAGGGCTGATACTCGCTACCCACCAGACCATCCCCAGTCCTATGATGGATACTGGGCTTCCACGACAAACCATTTGGGGAAGAGACGTTTTGTTTGGGTGAACAGAAACGATGGGGGTGTGGGGTTAGGCTTGTGAGGTGGTTGGTTGTGCTGGACTGAGCAATCCACAGACCTAGTCACTGTGCCCCAGAGGGACAGGCTCCCGAGACACCTGTGACTTACTGCCAGGTAGCACTTGACTCTGGGGACCCCAGGCCTCCAGTGACACCTCTTTCTTCTCCTTTGGTCTTGTGGAGGCTCAGAGCCTGGTGCAGCTGCGTGCACACACCTGTCAGTTTGAGAGCTCCAACCAGATGTCAGGAGGCACAGCTGCGTGCACACACCTGTCAGTTTGAGAGCTCCAACCAGATGTCAGGAGGCACAGCTGCATGCAGGTTCCCAGGAACAATCGGTAGGGCGCATTGTGAGTGTCCGAAAGACCACAGAGATGTGCTCTAGCCCACTCCTAGAGGTGACAGGGACAGGGCAAGCACAGGCAGAGTGCCATCTCCCTGAAGAGCTCCCAAGTGTATCCCCCTGTCACTCTAAGCTCACAGGGGCCACAACACTCCTCGGCTTGTAGACTTGTGACTCCCTGTATCCTCCCTGGCTCCTCCTATCTCAGAGATATTTCCACTGGACAGCCATTATGGCCCCATGCCATTATGACTTCAGACTTATACCTATGTCTACAAAGATGGGATTCAGGGGAACATGATGTTGAAGGGACACTTAAGGCAATACACTTGTCCCACCAGATGTGATCACACTGGTTAGATGGCTCTTCCTCCTCCTTCTCCGCTGCTCTGACCCATGAGCCTCTTGGCTACCTTCCCAGTACCAAGCATGCCTCTGCCCCAGGGCCTTTGCACCTGCCGTCTGTCCTACCCAGCTGACACTTGAACAATTCCTCCTTGCCGCCTGTGCTCTGAGGATTATTTGTTCTGTCTCCGCCACTTTGTGACTTTTTATTCTCAGTTCCTAAAATGGTTCCTGGCATCTACAATCTTCTCCAATCAGTCTGAAGGCTGAACACATGCTCTTGTGACTTTCACTTCCAGGTGGTGGTATCCAGGAGCCTCCTCAGGTCAAGGGAGGGGTCAAGGGGTCAATAGCGTGCTCTTTTCTCTTCAGTCCTATCTTCTCCCTTTATGCATCTGTATTTGTTTGAAGGGAGACAGGGGCAGTAGAGAGATTGGCTTGGCAGTTAAAAGCACTGGCTGCTCTTCTAGAGGATCCGGGTTCAATTCCCAGCACCCGTATGGAGGCACACAATCATCTGTAACCTTGGGGGCCTAGAGTTTCTGAGGCTCTCTTGGGATGTCTATGGAGGCAAATCACCCACGCACAGAAAATAAAGATAAATAAATCTAAGAAAAGAGAAAGAAAGGAGAAGAGGGTAAAAATCAACACTGAAAGTCACACCTCGCACAGAGACTCACTGCTTCACTGGACAGACAGACACTGAAGATCAGAGGTCAGGGCAGGACTGAGTGCCTGTTCCATTAATCAAAATTCTGCTCTGACTACTAGGGCCACAACACCCATGGGGTCTGCTGCTGGCTCCTCCCTCACCTAGGTGTGGGGGACAGCTCTGGCCCAGAGCCTGCCTTGGTAGGAGGGGCCTGGACTCTGGACCCCGCAGCAGTCAGGATCCCAGGGGTTAGGACTGGGTGGGCCTCTAGAGCCTCCCACAGGCAGTGTGCATTTCCAAGTTCAACATCACCCTTTGCCAGCTTCCAACCCCGTATCATATGACACCCACTCCAGAAACACATTGCTCTCTGCCGTGGCGGTGGCCAGACTGGGTCTGATGGGGCCGGTGGGTCAGTAGAAGAGGGAGCCGGCCACCCAGGGTGGCCCTGAGCTTGAGGAGCCTCTGGAAACATTGTAGCCAGCCACACTGCCTGTACTTGCAAACTTTGTTGCAAAGAAAAATAAACAGGTGACTTAATCAGAGGCTTTGCAGGCTGACTGAGTAGGTAGCTGTCTGCCACCTCTGGGAGGCTGCCTGTGTCTTACACCACTTCACGTTGCTCAGCTCTGGGGCCTTGTTCTCTGTCAGCTAGTGACGGCTTTACATCCTTACATCCGAGGAAACTGAGGCTGGGATGACTTCAGACTGTCTGCGTATCGGGGAAGCAAACTCTGTCCCCTTGCTCTTAAAATAGCCCCCAGGAGTCGGTAGCACAGGGAACCCTTGTGTGCAGCTCCTGGGCGATTGTGGCTTGTGGCAGAGACAGACAGACCTCAGGAGTGCTTGGAGCAGGCCTCAGGTGAGCCGGAGCCCCTCTGATCCAGATCCAAACCCCAAGCCCGGCCTTTGGAACGGATACAGAGGGAGATGTGGTCTGAAGATAAATGCTTCTGATGCCAAAGGCTAGGCATCCCTGCTTACCTCCCGGTGCTTGGAGAGACCATGAGATGATGGGACAGGGCCCTTGCCCATGTGGGCCATCCTGTGGTGGGGTGAAAGGTAAAAGCTTAGAGCTTGGATACTGGTAGGTTAAAGCCAGAGGGTTCTGAAGAGAAGTTGTCTGAAGTGTGAACCCAGTCTGAGGATCTTGCTGTGAGACCGTACCAGCCCCGGAGGTACAACCAGTGGCTTGAGTGTGACAGTCCCTGACATGAGCCTGGCCTCCTGCTTTGTGATGTCCTGGGTGTCATTCTGTTTCATGCAGCATGGGGCACTCTCATGCCTGCCTTTCCTCCACAGTGTAAATGGACAATGGAGGGTCTGGCCATCTGCCTAGATGGTCAATCATTGGGCAGCTTCCAAGGCCAGTGAGGCTGGGACCTCACATCCAATCAGGAACATTCTGTGCCACCTAGTTCCTTTGCATGGAAAAATGAAGCCAAACGGAGGCGCCACCGTGCACAGAGAGGACTCTTAAAGCAATGACAGGCAACTGCTACATTCTGACAAGGACTTGAGGAAGCCAAGTCCTCACCTACTCCTGAGGTGGGGGTGGGGGACCGATTTGGGCAAGTGGGGGAATCCCAGGGTAGCTGCCTTCAAAGAGTTCCAGATCCAAAAGCCACCATGTGACCTAGCAAGCCCTGGGTTGTTCCCAAGAGAGTGGAAATTCTCGGACATCAAAGCAGCTCAGAGAACAGCATGCAAGCCCAGCCATGGAGGCTGTAGGTGACGCTCGCAACTCAAAAGCAGGAGGCCACACAGTGTGGGTGGGACTGTGTCTGAAATGACCAGAACCGAAACCCAAAGGCAGGCAGAAGATGGGAAGGGGGTGTCTCTGATGGAGGTGATGACTTTGTGACACCAAGCATATGCTTTTCGGCTGTGGGGTGGGTGGGTATCAATGTTTCTTGTATGCTAATCCTGAATTCTGTCTGAACCATGGCCCTAGGCCCTTAGCTGAAGGATTCTGGGCAGTTGCTCTACCTGTGAAGCCGCTCTCCACTCTTCTTGAGTTTGAGACTGGCCTTGAACTTGTGCCTGCCTCAGCCCCTGAGTAGGTGTGTTGACAGGCCTGTTACCCTGCTGACCGGGGAACACTGGACACTGGTTCCCATGTTCAGTCTGCTTTTGACTTCAGCCTTCTTTTCTGTTCAGGGTCTCAAGAGATTGTGGTCATGGATGTCTTTTTGTTTGGTAAGAAACTGGGTGAGCTGACTTCTGCAGGCGCGACACACACGCACACGCAGGCCGTGGCTCCGTCAGGAATTGAACACTGTGGTCCAATGGAGGACAGTTTTAAGTCCACTTTTAAAAAAAATCTTATCAATTTTTACAGGAGTAGGAGAATGGCCTGGCTGTTCTACATAACATCTTTTATTCAAAGAATGCTGTCCTAGAAATCAAGACTTTCTCAGCTTGTGTGGCAAATGGCTGTCATTGGCCTATCTTTCCCACCAAGGAGAGGCAGAAGCCTCCCCCACGTGATCTAACATCTCTGTGTCTCAGCCACCCTGTGTGTACAATGGAGGTCACTTTAAGAATTGCATAAGGGCGTGGCATCTCGATGTGGGCATGGCACCTGGCTTAGGAGGTGGTTCCCGTCCTCAGAGTGAGTATTTGTGAAGGGCATCTCTCTTGTGCTAAATGCTGTGGGGTCCAATAATCTGAAGCTGCTCTTGCCTGGGCACATTGCCTTCAGCCTCCTATGCCCAGCGAACAGAAGAGCCCAAACATAGGAGCTGGCATGGCAGTCACTGTCCTGTCCATAGACCTGCCATGGGCCGGGCTAGGTAGGACCACCCGTGGAGGCATCTGCCTGGGGCCAGGGAAACCGCTTCCAAGATGGTGGGGTGACTTCCACCATGGTGGGGCCACTTGCCAACTTGTTCTGTGGCTGGTGGGTCTAGTTTGCTCCTCCTCCTCCCTGTAGGCCACTGGGGTTCCTGGTTCATGGAGTCCCAAAACCAAAGTCTGAGGAGGGTGGGTAGGAGCTACATCACTGTCAGGGCCAGACACTGAAGTCACAATACTAGTCCCTTCCTCCTCCAGACACCGTGCCCTAGAAAGTTCTGGAAAAGTACACGGGATTGGAATTTCTGGCCAGCTTGGTGCAGCTCACCTTTAGTTTGTTCTTTCTTGTGACCCAGGGGTCAGGGTTGGATGGCTGTGTGCAGGTTCTCTGACCGACCATTCTCCCTGTTCTACGGATTGACAGGATGCGCGTCACTTGCTCACCTGCTAGGTAGACGCTGGCGAAGGGTAGCATCCTGAGAAGGTGCCTGGTGTTACCTAGCTGGGGTCACTGGCCACACTTGAGTCCAGTGGCTATGGTTAGAGAGATGCCCATATCTTCCGTCTTTTTATGATGACCACACAGGGTGACACTCAGCAAGTGCTCAACTTGTGTTTGACTGTTCGTGGCTGAAAGGCATTGAGTGGCCTGGGTCCTGCCAAAACCGGAGGCACTGGAATGCTCCTATCCAGGAGGGAAAGGCCTGGGGGAGCCCTGTGGCCTGGGAAGGGAAGAGAGGCTGGGGAGGGAGAGGAAAGCAGGAAGGGAGTCCTTCCCTCCACCCACCTTCCTGAGGTACCCCCACTGCCGGAAGAGCCAGTGGAGCCAGATAAAGGCCCAGCAGGGGCCAGAGGAGGCTTTCCCACAAAGGAAGCTGAGAGGAGGCCTTTCTCTCTTGCCTCCACACTCGCACTCTGGGGCCTTTCAAGCTATACAACGCCTCCAAATGGGTAGGCGGGGCCTCTGCCTCCCTAGCAGCCTCAAGGCACATCCATTTATTTAAAAGAAAAAAAAAAAAAACCCACACACATCATGTTCTAGAATATTCTGCCACAGAGTGCCGTTTCCTCTCTATGTCCCGCTGTGTCTGGGAGGAAGGGAGCTTGAGGCAAGCAAGCTGCCCTGTGATAGCTGTCCCTTGTTGAAGTCAGCAACTCCCTCCAGAGACCTCTTGTAGCTGCTTAGATGAGTTCTGTCCGACTGCCCAGTGCTCCTAACTGTTGTCACTGCCTGCTAGTGAAGGAAGAACCCTTGGTCCAGGCTGTAGAATTAGCTGGTACCCTCTGGCCTTGCAGCCCCTGAGCATATCTTAGTGGCCTCTGCCCGCTGCCAGCCTCCAGATCCCTGATCCCAGATCCCCGAGGGGCAGCTCCCCCTTAAGTACTGAGATGTTACCAGCTCTGAGATTGGCCAACCCCATCCACTGGGGCTTCATTTCCCTGACATGGAGCTGGTAGGTGCCATCAGGCTGGGGGGAGGTATCACACTTGACCCAGGCCTGGAGTCTGTGGCCTTCAGGGTGCTGCCAGGGCTCAGTGAGGAACCCTGGGGGCACTGCTAGCCTGGTGAGGCAGAAGTGGCTGGTGGTACCATGCTCATTAGCCCGCCTGCAGAGGAGATTAGGGAGCCAGCCCGCCGGGCTGCAGTTATTAAAGGCTCCGCGCTAGGTAAACACCAGGCGCTTCCTTTCAGAGCCGCACCTGCTAATTAGAGGGCAAGGCGCTCATTAAAACGGTAACTCTGGGGAGCGCCCAGCAAGGAGGAGGGTGGAGTGACGTTTGGGGACAGAGGGCAGGAGGCTGGGGCAGAGGGGGTAGGTGAGAAGGAGACCCTCCCTCTCTAGAGACTGAATCTCCAGAAGCCCCTGCTTCCTCCATCCCTCCCCTGGCTGATTCTTCCAGCTGCCTGTTGGCTATTGGGACCCATGTGTCCTTCCTGGTGACAGTAATCGTGGGGTACAAAAAATGTCCAAAGGCCATCTGTGCGAGGTCAGGCAGGGCCCCGGTATCCACGTCCTGATCCCTTGGGCCGTAAGATGGACAGTGTGCAGATGGCCCACAAGATTACACTGGGCTGGTGCAGTGGGGGGAGGGGTAGAGACAAAGGGGATGCCGCAAGCATCGAATGGAACCTCAGATCTGTGATAATGGACTTGTGGGGCGGGAGAGGCAGCCACTGCTAACAACTGTCTCTGGAATCCGAGTCGATAAAGCAGATGACCCCAGGGCAGTGGGGAGGCCAGCCCTGCCAAGCCTGAGCTTTCAGCCCTGAAGATCCAGTCAGAGTAGAGAGAGGACTGGTGTGTTTCTGAGTTTCAGGTTTGGGGTCATTTATTACAGCAGGGCGGCTTGGAAAGGTACCTATTGCTTCTGCCAGAAGCCCTGGGGCCTTTCTAAGAGTCTTACACTGTGAACACTGTGTACTCAGAGCCCCTCACCCACCTCAGGGCCCCTCACCCACCTCAGGGCCCCTCACCCACCTCAGAGCCCCTCACACACACTCAAGCCCCTCACCCACCTCAGGGCCCCTCACCCACCTCAGAGCCCCTCACCCACCTCAGAGCCCCTCACCCACCTCAGAGCCCCTCACCCACCTCAGGGCCCCTCACCCACCTCAGAGCCCCTCACCCACCTCAGGGCCCCTCACCCACCTCAGAACCCCTCACCCACCTCAGAGCCCCTCACCCACCTCAGAGCCCCTCAGCCACCTCAGAACCCCTCACTCACCTCAGGGCCCCTCACCCACCTCAGGGCCCCTCACCCACCTCAGGGCCCCTCACCCACCTCAGGGCCCCTCACTCACCTCAGAGCCCCTCACCCACCTCAGGGCCCCTCACCCACCTCAGGGCCCCTCACCCACCTCAGAACCCCTCACCCACCTCAGAACCCCTCACCCACCTCAGAGCCCCTCACACACACTCAAGCCCCTCACCCACCTCAGAGCCCCTCACCCACCTCAGGGCCCCTCACCCACCTCAGGGCCCCTCACCCACCTCAGAGCCCCTCACCCACCTCAGAGCCCCTCAGCCACCTCAGAACCCCTCACTCACCTCAGAGCCCCTCACCCACCTCAGAGCCCCTCACTCACTTTAGAGACCCTCACCCACCTCAGAGCCCCTCACCCACCTCAGGGCCCCTCACCCACCTCAGGGCCCCTCACCCACCTCAGGGCCCCTCACCCACCTCAGGGCCCCTCACCCACCTCAGAGACCCTCACCCACCTCAGAGCCCCTCACCCACCTCAGGGCCCCTCACCCACCTCAGAGCCCCTCACCCACCTCAGAGCCCCTCACCCACCTCAGAGCCCCTCACCCACCTCAGAGCCCCTTTCTCACCTCAGAGCCCCTCACTCACTTTAGAGCCCCTCGCCCACACTCAGGGCCCTGCCTTCTCTTTGGGTACTCTGGCAAGTTCTTGCCATTCTTCTGGGTTTTCTCTCCCTTACTTGGGTGTCTGAGAGGCTTCCGCTCACAAGTGAGAATTTCACTGCATAGCCCCAGGCCTGCAGAGTTCCGTGGCTCACTTTCACAGCCTGGCCTTGGGGCTAGATGTAATCCAAACCAGCCAGTTGGGAGTTAGGGAGACTTAAGTTCATCCCTTGCTGTGTGGCCTTAGGCAAGATTCCTAACCTCTCTGAGTTTACACTCTTGTCTGGCTTCATGGCTCTGGTGGAGAAATTGTGGGGGGAAACTGGGGGGGGGGAGCAGTGGGCAGCGGGTGGTGAGGATCTAAGATGTCAAAGAGATTGTCAGATCCTGGGACCTCTGATGAAAGGCCAGGTACACCAGAGTGCTATTTATTCAAGCTCCTCCCACTGTACAAATCACAGACTAGTCACTCGGCTCTCCAGATGTGGCAGTAGAAGCTCAGAGAGGGAAGTCACTTGCCTGAAGTCACACAGCAGGGCCCACAGCTAGCTTAAGATTTTCTGAGCACACACAGAGTCTCTCCCTCTTCCATCCTTACCCTCCCTCGTCCAGTGGTTCTCAGCCTTCCGGATCCCGTGATCCTTTAATGCAGCTTCTCGTGCTGTGGTGATCCTCACCCATAAAGCTATTTCTGTCACTACTTCATAACTGTCGTTTTGCTACTGTCACGAATCCTAATGTCAGTCTCTGTGTTTCCTGGTGGCCTTGACGATCCCTGTGAACGGATCATTTGATCCCCAATGGGGTTTCCGTCCACATGTTGAGTACTGATGCCCTAGACAATGTCAGGGACAGGGCCTGGCGGGCGGTGGCAGCTGCAAGCATTTCCTTGTCTCTCTGCCTGATTTGTTCAGTTGTGGTGCCAAGCAGGGGGTGTGGTGAGAGATTCCCTGTGCCTGACAACAGGGGCATACCACTTGGAGCCCTTCTCTTACACCTCACCTTCTCCTCCACAAGGATCGTTGTCTTGGCAACTGTCTACTGTGGATGGGCATACTGAACCCTAATGGATGCCGTGACCTTCCTGCCCCCTCCCACTGGGAAGCTTCAGGCTGCCTTCCGGCCTGATACTTGTGAGCTTGTTTCTGACACTCCAGCGCCCTAGCCTGGGGAAACCTCATGCCCAACAAGCTCTCACAGGTCCCGTGAAGGAGGCTCTGGCTCCCCTCCCGGCTGCTGTCTGGCCTAACCCTTTTCTCTCCCAGGAAGGGAAGAAACGTTGCTGCATCCCAGGTTGGGGTGCTGGGGAGTGCTGACCCATCGGGCACCCCCAGCTGCCACAGAGCTCAGCAGGGCACAGTGGTCCTAAGAGGTCACCATGACACTCATGGGCTTCTCTCCCTCTTTCCAGGCCACCGTAGAGGTCAGTTGCCTCTCTTCATCTCCCTAGCTGTTCCTCTCCATGTGTGGCACCTCCATGACTTGCCTCTTGAGCCTTCTTTGGCTCTGTAGCTCAGCTGAGTCTGAGGGAGTCTGGTGCGAGGGTCAAGATATGAAGCTAGATGTCACAACTTGACACCCAATAGCCCTGACCCTCGCTAGAGGATTAAGCGGGGTAACTACAGAGCAGATTTGGGGGATGCATCAGGAAGGGCTCCATGGCTTCCTTTGCTGCCGTTGTCCTGCTCATACCAGCAAGTGGCTCCTTGAAGTGACAGCCTCAGTGTCCCCCTTTTTAGTAGGCTCCACCTCTGCCTCTCACTGTCCTGTGTGTTCTCTAAGCTGCCCTAGCACCCTTAGCCTTTTAACACAGGGCATCTCACTGTTACAAGCACCATTCTTCACTCTGGTAGCCAGCCTACTAGACCCCTACCTGACCTTGCCCTCTGAATAACACCTGGGTGACTTGGACTATAACAGCAGTGAAGGTAGGGTGCCATGCAGACTTAGCAGGGGGTCTTCATGGCTACCTCAGAGCAATAAGACCTTCAGTCCAGCTAGATGAATAACCAAGCCTCACATGGTGATGTATACCTATCTTTCTACGACTTGGGAAGCTGAGGCAGGAAGAGCTCCATGAGTCTGGGGTCTGGCCTTGTTCTACAGTGATAAGGGGTAATCATGGGCCGATGAGTTATCAGGTTAGCACTTCGGTGGCTGTGCGGGCCCCCACAGACTCATGCGTTTCAATACTTAGTCTACAGTTGGTGGAACTGTTTGGGAAGGATTAGGAGGTGTGGCCTTGCTGAAGGAGGCGTGTCACTGGGGATAAACTTTGGAGTTTCAAAAGCCTCACTTCTTTTCCAGTGTGTACTCTCTACTTCCTACTTGTGAATCAAGATGAGAGCTCTCAGCTGGTCCTGCTGACATGCCTCTGCTCTACCATCATGGACTTTAACCCCTTAGAACTTGAAGCCCAATGACATGTGTTTTTGTTTGTTTGTTTGTTTGTCAATATATATATTGACTTAGTGATGATGTTCAGGGACGTAACTAATACAAAAGGCCTCAGCCAGCAGGAAGTGCTTGCCTCTCTAGTATTGGTTGGTGTCTGTACAATCTACTGCTAGAGGTATATAGGTAGAGTCACTTTCAGCTGGGGCCACAATAGAGTCTCCATCACTGCCAGTGGCCATCCTATGACCTGATCTCCACCCCAGTAGTAAAGACAACCAGAGGAGAGGAGAGAAACAGATTCATGGCCACCCAGAGACAGAGACCCAGAGCTTAAAGAAGCTGATGCATTGCCCAGGGCTTCGAGCAGCTGGGTTGGACTAGGAGCAGAACTGGTTGCTCTAAGACTCCAGTTTAATTGCTTTGCTCGTACAGGGCACAAGAGCTCCCAAAGGTGGCTGGTTTGAGGATGTACAATGACTGTACCAGGGCCCTGGGGCCACTTCGTCTCACTGAGTTATAAGGAGCGCAGATCTGGGCAGGTCTTGTGTCCTGGATATGGTAGGACTCTGGCCCTCCTGGCAGTCTGACATCTGTCTAGGGCTAGTACACTGTGGGGAACCTGCCCTGCCTCTGTATTCTGTTCCCCTGGGGTCCCCAAGCTGCGTTGCTTCTTCTGCAGTGCCCAGGATCAACAGGATCTGGCAGCGCCAGGTTTTCCACACCACTGTCCACTGGCCCTTTGATGGGAGCTGTTCCGTGTTGGGGACTGCTGCTGATCTCTAAGCCTTTGTTCCCCTACGGCCTCTTCACCCAGCAAACCTCTGTGAGTCTGGCACTAAGCCAAGGGGCACGCAAGGCTTTGCTCCGGAAGACTGTGACTACTGGTCTTCAGAGGCCCTGTGAGAGTACAGCCATTGTAGGTATGCCAGAGACACACCAGAGTGAACCATGCCCCAGCCTTGGGGTGCACTGGACCCAGCACTGCAGCCAGCCAACACACACACACACACACACACACACATTTTGCACAATCACAATTTGCCCAGAGCAAACACATACACTCATACACGCACATATTCACACATGCATGTATAGATATGTATGTATGTATGTAAGCATTTATTTTGTATATTCTGGCCCACACCTTCCATATGTATGTATGTTGTCTGCATACTTTGGTAGAGTGTATACACACCCACATGTGTACACACACTACACAAGGTCAGGACACACACAGTCCCTAGCATGCTCCCTTCTGCCCTGTGACTGTCCCTGCCCCACGTAGGGTAAGGGGGTCACCCCTCCTCACTCCTGTGGAAAGCTGCCTGCTGCTGCCAGCATGTACCTCCCTTTAGACGTCTAAGCAGTGGGCCAGGGTCAGAGGCAGGGCTGACACACTGGTGTCTAAACAGAATTGTCACCAAATTTTCCCTGTGATGGTCCATTCCTTTAAACCCGGCACTTGGGAGGAGGTAGACAGAGCTCTGTGAGTTTGAGTCTAGCCTGATCTACATAGAGTTCCAGTATAGCCAGGGCTACATAATGAGATATTTTTTCAACCCTCCCCAAAACAAACAAATAAACAACACACACATACACAGGGGTGGGGGGAGTGTGAAACAAACAGAAATGAGTGTGGCCTGGAAGGGCACTTGTGTCTCTGTGTGTCTCTCCTTGAACCTCAGAAAATAAGAAAAAGGACATATACCCCCAGAGTAAGAGGCCCAGTGTACGAGGCCCTTGGGCCTCAGGTCTCTTGTTTCCTGCCTGGCACCTGGCACCCTGGTCCTGTGCAGCCCATAAGCCCTGCTTGGCTGGCTCTCTGTGCGGTCCTCCCCATCCCCGTGCTCCCCATCCCCGTGCTCCCCTTCCTCTTTCTATCCCCTCCCTGAGACTCCCCCCACTACCTTTCTCCAGCCCACTGCAAATTGCTGTGAGCTGCTGAGCCATCAGCTTGTATACAAGTGTGCACACACACACACACACACACACACACATACACACACCAAGTGTGCACACACATGCACCATTGACCAGTGATGACTCCAGAGCCACCTCCTGGCCTTTGAGCTTTTTCAAGTGGCATTTCGCCAAGACATCAACGCTAACCCAGGGTAGCAGGTGAGGCGCAGAGCAAGCAAGGGGCCTGGGTGATGTGAGGTGGCTGAAGTTTGTCTCACTGCCTCATTCTCCTCCCCCACAAAATGGACGCCCACCTCATAAACAGGTCTGCCGACCCAAGACTCACAGGGCACTGGAATGGCTTGATGCAGAATGATCAAGAAAATTAAACAAATGCAGTCATCTCCGTGGGCCACAGCAGATTTTATGTTTCAGGTAGGTCTCCCACTGAGAGGCAGATAGTATTGTTTGTTTTACAGAGAAAGCCAGAGCTCAGAGGCTGAGGAACCTTCCGACAGCCACACCGCCCTGTGTGTTGACCTGTAAGCCTAAAAGGCAGGAGATAACGCAGCTTCGATATCTTGTGTGGTTGGGTTGCTCCTGGTGCAAAGCACAGCCCGGCTTAGGAAACCTAAACGTGGCACATCTCTTGGTCACAGTGTTGTTTGGCATCGGGTGGGCAAGCATCATAACTGGGCTTCAGTGGCCGCCGTAGGCCATGGACTACCAGGCAGGCTCTCCACCCCACTGTCTGTTCCCCGGCCTTTGCAGTCAGAGGAGAGTGGGCTGCTAGCCATCCTACCATGTACAGTGGGCCAGGAACCACATGGCAAGCCTGTGACACTTGGCCAAGTGCTTGATAATCTTACAGGGTCTGTTCTGGGCCCACCCAGGGTTTTAATCACCCACATTTCCAGCATGGTACATAGTCTTCCTCCTTCCTGAGGGGCTTGCTGGTCTGGCTCAGGTTGGACACAAGGCTAGCCCCCCCATGCCGTGGCATCAAAGCACACAACAAATCCGACCAGACCCTTCCTACTGTGTGCATCAGAGAGGCTTGCTCCCACTCTTTCGCCTTTTTGTTCAGCCCGGACTCACGTCAGCCAATCATTCCCTCAGATCTTTTCAAGGAAGCCGGCAGTGAATGGGGGCAGAAATTGCTGTCGTCTAGATGCGTCTCTCCCGTGTTAGCGGCTTCCCTGGCATGGGAGGGAGCGAGGGTGTGGGTTTCTTCCAATTTCTTTCTTTCTTTCTTCTTAAAAAAAAAAAAAAAAAGAGTCTGGCTGAGTTGGGTCTCAGTGGTGGATCGCTTTCGTAGCCCACGGGAAGCCCTAGGTTCTGTATCCTCAGCACAAAGGAAAGAAAGGAAAACCCCTGTGCTGTTTGCTGGTCACTACTGTTGGCTGCCATTGTCTCTTTGTCTCTGTTCCTCTTTGAGACAGGGTTGGGCTGTGAAGCCTGGGCTGCCCTGGGAACTCATGATCCTCCTGCCTCAGCCCCTCAATTAAACCTATCCATCGTCTTGAGACAACTGTGTCAAGAGAGTAGCCAGGAGACCGAGAGGTTCGAGGAGAGCCTTTGCCCGGTGCTGGTACCGAATGTGAGGCTCCGTCTCAGGACAACACCAGAGAGAACGCTCTCCACCTCCCTTGTGGGCGCTTGTCTTTAAGGAACTTTTTAAGATGACATTCGTATTTCTTACTTTGAGTGTGTTCCAGCACGCATGACATGGCACCTACGTGGAGGCCAGGGGACAGATTGTGGGAGCCAGTTGTCTCCTTCAACCTGTGGGTGCCAGGGATTGGGTTCAGAACTGCTGTTTCTCATTCTCAGGACAGGTGTTCCAGGCCAGGCGCTTCCTGGGCAGGGTAACTGTGAAAGGTGAGGGCCTGGAGATGTGGCTGTCAGTCCAACTGCACCTCATTCACACCCCTACCCCCCACCCCCGAGGCTTACCTGTGGGGGTGATGATGAATTCACTGGGAGACTGAGTGAATTAAACACATGGAAACCACTTAAGGCCATAATGGCTGGTGGTGAGCAGATACCACCTCAGTCAGTGGTCATTCCATGGCCACTGAATTTATAAACACACACACACACACACACACACACACACACAGAGTTTCAGGATCTGGGACAAGGGACTGAGGTGCATATTCTACATACCAAAGCAGACCTGGCCTCCAGGTTCTCCCAGCATCCCTCAGTCCCTACCTGGCACACCCTGGCCCCAACCATGAACTTTGCAGCCCGCCCCTCCCCCAGAGTCTCTTCCCTAACTAATTTGACATTTTGGTCTCTCTCTTCTTCTTCACTCTCTGTGCATGCACCTCTTCTCCCTTCCCTATGCACCCCCACCCCTAATAACAACTTCCATGGCCTTGGTCCTTGGGTCAGTGAACTCACCCACCTGAGAGCAGCTTCCCAATAAACCTGCCTCTAATATAATCTAATCTGCTTTAAATTGGCTCATTTCACCAGCAGTGAAGAAATAACACACACACACACACACACACACACATACACACACACACACACACACACATAACATACACTTGGCCCAGCCTACAGGCTTCAGACCATGAGCCTTATTGGAAGAATATGTGATCAGCCCAGGGTCCTTGGTACCACCCATTGTTCATATGCGTGGAGGCTGGTGATCTGGTCACAAGACTGACTGCAGTGGTTTTGTTCCCTGGACCATGCTCAGGACAGCTTTCTACTGCTCTCTCCCCCGAACTGCAGGAGCTCCCAGCAGCCACCGGGTGGCTGCCAGGATGCCCCGTGAGGCTGTTTGCTGTGACTGTCACCCTGTTTCCATGTGCCTGTGACAGGCGCCCTGCCCCGGCGTGTATCCCGACGTGTTTTCAAAGGGTGTAATTTCTATCAGCTTCAATTAGAGCTATTTTTATTTTTTTGTCACCCTGAGGAACCTCCCTGTGGTTCAACTGCCATTTCTCACTGTTACATTCCTGGCAAGGGGAAGGAGAAAAATTAAGAGTCTCCTGATTACTCTGCTGATGGCTGTCAGCACTTGATGAACTGTCTGCCGTGGATGCCGCTCCGCGTGTTCCACAGCAACCGTTCTGTGGGCATGGGGGAGTAGGACCCCAGATGGGGGCTTTGGCAAGCCTCCAAGCCCACTCTCCCTTCTCCTTAGCACCTGCCAGGTGAGTCCTCCAGCCCCGCCCCTGGTTTCACTAGGGTTGGCATCCGTAGTAGTCTTTCTGCTGTGTGTAGTTGTGTGGGTTGCTAACCTTCTCTGAACCACTTCCCAAGAGTCCACTCTTAGCAACTCTGAAGCTGACCTGGGGAAGCAGAGATAACAACCACACGGGGGAGCCCAGAAGTAGGGTACAGCCTGGCTGAGGGGCAGCAGATGAGACCAGGTACAAGCCCTAGGGACAGGAGGGGATGCCTCCCCTTGGCCTGGAGGGAGAGGAACCATAGGGAAGGAAGCCTAGGGCTGGCAGCAGCTGAGCCTGAGTGTGTCTCCTCATCTCTTGCTGGGCTTCTCGAATGCTGAGTCTGAGGACGGAAGCTAACAGCTTAGACTCCCCGAGGAGCCCGGCAGTGCCAGCTGCAGACCTCTGATATCAAGAGGCCTTGAGTTCTGTCTGGTAAGAAAAACAAGACCCCAGAGGGCACACCCTGCAGAGCCTGCTGGGAATGAAGAGACCGAACAGAAGGCACGCTGTGGCTCTGTGTCTTAACTGGGGCTGGGGATAGGATCCCAGGCAAGGGGTGAGACCCTGGAGAGTTAAGCAAGCACATTCATTCAGAGCTGGACCCAAAGGTCTGAGCAGAATCAGTTGCCACTGTCATACCTTGTGTGACAGGCGCCTTAGACGGCGAGATGCAACTGTGGGGAGGGCTGAAAGGCGCACGGTGGAGCTGCCTCATTGCTCACGCCTGAAACGCACTCAGCAGCAGTCGTTAGGTTTCAAAAAAGCAAAAGCTGGGGCCGGGGAGATGGCGCAGCAGGTAAGAACACTTGCTGTGCAATCCTGAGGCTCTGAGTTGCGATTAAAAAAATAATAAAGCACTCACCCGCAACCTCTGTGGTGGCGGTGGGGGAGCTTGCTGGCTGTCATCTGAGCTCAGGGTTCACTGAGAGACCCTGTCTCAGAGGAATAAGGTAGAATAACTTCCTGGGATGCCTGTGCCGACAGGTGCATACAAGATGCACACACATGTACGCATGAGTGCACACTTGGACACACACAGAGGCAAGCACATGCATGTGTTAACACATGCATGCATTTACACATACATGCACATATTTGTACGTGCATGCATACTTGCACACATGCATAAGCACACACATATACATGTGCTCATTCATACATGCACACATGCATAAGCACACACATGCACACTCATGAACACATGCAGGCATACATAAACAAGTGTGTATGCATGCACACACATATCAGATCATGCATCTCTATGACTCAGAACATTTCCAGGGCACCAGAGCTAGAGGCTCCTGGGGAGAGGAGGCCTTCTATTCTGGCCCTATAGCTTCCCCTTGCTGTAGGTACCTGCTCTGCAGCTCTGACATGTCCCTGCTTCAGAGCCTTTGCTCTGGCAGTTCCCTTGGTCCCTAAACACTGTTCGCCATTCCTGAAAATGGCTCTTCCTGTGTCTCAAATATGCCTCTTCCCTGTGCTACACTTGGGATGCTTGGTCAGACCCTGGGGGTACAGAGTACTGTTCAGAGGGGAATGGTAGTCTAAAGCCCCAGAATCTATGGTCCTGGGATATGGTGAGTGGGGTAGTACACATCTCTCCTCAGGATGGGACCTAAGGACAGAGTTCAGATCTCACTGAGGATGGTTGGACCATTTAGGGGCAAGGGACAGGGCCATTGTGAGTCGAGGCTTATGACAGTGATGACAGCCTGCCTGGGAGCCTGGTCCACAAGCTTGGTGGGGCCTTCTGTGGAGTCATGGCAAGGACAGTTACTTAAACTGTGTGGTAGGAGGGCTGGCCAATCCTGGACAGTGTTCCCATGACCCTCTCATCTGTAATGACCCATAGCCACCCAGGTATCTGATGCTTCCCATTCCACAGACGTGGATGCCAGGGCCCAGGGAGTACAGCCATGTCTGAGGACACATAGCTGCTTCCTGATCTGTGCTGACCTCTACAGAACTGTGTTCCCGTGGCCTAGATGTGTGTCGGGGAAGCATGTGGGTGCACTTTAGAGTGAGTCTGTCCTCCTGCAACCTCTTGGGACCCCAAAAGCTGCCGGGGCTCCGTCATCATTGTAGCTTTTCCCTGCTCAGCTTCTGTCCATACTAAGGCCTGGCCACTCCTACACAGACCATTTGTCCTCTCCATCTGCCCCCCCCCACCCTCCTCTCACTTCTGTTAGAGCAAACACTGAGCTACCCATTCACATTCATATCTGAACATTGACCAAGCCAGCACGTCTGCCCTGTAAGGCTAGGAACGGTTAGCTGTTCCACTAGCTGCTGTATCTATCTGAAGCACAATGCCGGGCACATAGTAGGTGCTAATAAAGTGGGTGGGAACAAAATGGATGGACCCATTGAGGGCTGGGTGAGTGGTGGGTGGATGGATTGAAGGATAGTTTGGATGGATAGGTGCGTGGGCGGGTAGATGTGCAGGTGGATGGGTGGGTACAGAGGTGGATGGACAGAAAGAAGGGTGACTTATGTGACAAGGAGTCACCTTGGCAACCCACATGGCTCTTGGATGTCCTTAGAGGATCAGAACACTGGAACCACACTTGGTGGTAGCAGTGGATCATGTTTTAGAAGCTCTCCTGGCTCGGATAGAGACAGTATGACCAGAGAGCCCAGCAGTGGGAAATGGACAATAGGTGCCCCTCGGAGTGGAAGCTGGGCCCCTAGGAGAGACAGAGAGTTGGGTAGCATTCCTGCCTGTAAGCGGCTGGCTTCTTCCTCCCTCAGCCTTGACTCCTTCCAGCTCTTTTCTCAGACACTGAAAGTGTCCTGTGCCTGTTGGCATGGGGACCTGGCTGGGTGAGGTGCCTATTTTCTGTTTATCCCAGCCTCAGTTTCTCTATTTAGACCATGGCGTAGTCACCCTCCCCACCAGACTCCCCAGTGGAATCACTGCACAGCTCCCGGCCCTAGCTTTGCGTGCGCCACGTTTGTCCCTTTGTCCAGACACTCGGATGGCTGCTGAGCCTGACAGTGGAGGTGTCTCCTGTATCCCTTGACCGTCTGTTGTCCCCAAGGCTGGTGGATTTGACGCCTCCTCCTCCAGCCTCTGAGTGATGCGGATGAGACCCCCCAGCTGCACTGCTTGCCAAGCGGGTGTCTACGCCCACCCCAGCCCCAGCCAGAGCTGCAGCCGGAGCGCCCCTAATTGCCATCACAGATGTGGAAGCCACCAGCCTCCCCTGTGCGCTCGGCTGTGCCGTGTGCTTAATTAGCCCCTGATTACTCATTTGCTGGGTGCCGTGTGTATTCCATATCTAATAACTTTCCAATTACGCCCGGCCGCTCTGCTCACACTAACCCTTTAGCTGTCTGCTGGTCGGGGACTGTGCATGCAGCAGTGCTGTGTGCTCTGGGCGGAAGCCTCTTCCTCCCTTTAGTGCAGGATCTGGCGTTCTCTGCCTACGTTCTGGAGCCATCACAGGGAAGCAAGGGCATCAAACAATGTTTCCAAGCCTCTGACATGCCATCTTGCAAGTCCCTCTGGAGCCGGGCAAATGCAGTTTCTAATGATGATACATCCAGAGTCAGTGGGTAAAGAAACTGGGGCTCCTGAGGACAGAGCTGGCCTGTATCTCAACATTGTTGGCAGCTGGCACTGGTCTGTGGCCTGCGTGCCCCTGGCAAGTCCCTGGAGGCTGGCAGTTGTGACATGAGGGGTAGGGTGGCCCTTTACCGCACTCTTGGCTTCTTCTCCATGCCTGGCTTTTCCTGGGTTGAGAGAGGGCGGCACAGGGCTCTTTTGCGCCTCCCCCCCCACACACTGGTATTCTTTGTCCCGTGTCTCAGCATCCTGGCCTTGCTCTGGAGGGAAACCAGCTGCAGACTCACAGTAATTACCACCCCACTCCCTACCCATTGCCTAGATTGCAAACACGAGCCCTGGTAGGGCATGGGTTCTGCTGGGATCTTGAACACCCAACAGAGGACACAATCTCTCCTGGATTCGTGGCTCTGACCTTAAATATCCAAGTAACCTTGGGGAGCTGTCCTGGCTTCCATGCCTCAGGTTCCTCCACTGCAGATGTGTGTGTGTGTGTGTGTGTGTGTGTGATGACTAACTGAACTCAGATTGGTACTCCTTCAAGTTCACGGCTTTTCCGTATGCTTATGTCCTGGACTGTCATCAGCGTGGTCACAGACTATCACCACTACCCAGCCTGGGAGCAGTTGTGTCCCTAGACTCTCTCTACTGGCCCCTCTTAGAGGCAGCACCGTGTGTTTTTACTTCTGGGCTGTGAAAGTATTGAGTCCTGAAGAGGAGAAGCCACGCTACCAAGCTCTCCCAGCAGGGGAGAACAGCCAAGACCCCGCCCCAGGCAAGCTGAGAGATGTGCTCTAGCTTGGACCAGGAGGAAAAACAGTTCCAATAATGGAGCTGGTGCTTGACCCCAGTGTCTTGCTTGGCTGCCTCCAGGCTGCTGCAGGGCCTCAGCTTGAAGCCTGTTCTTAGAGATGCATGGTTGGCTTGCTAGACATGGAGGGACAGGAAGACTGATGCTAACCGAGAAAGGGTGACAGGGGAGGTTCCACGTGACAACTCCATTAATGTGAAATGTCCCCAGTAGGAGAGCATATAAAGGCAGAGTGGAGCCCTGGCTGTAGAGGCTGAGAGGGGGGAGGGGCTGGGGGAGAAAGGGAGCAGGAGAGAAGATTGACTTCCAGGAGTTTGGGGGAATGGAGGAAGGTTCCAAGGGTGTCCCCAGGGTTAACTAGATAAAATGTTCTAACATAGATACAGCTCCACAAATTTGCAAAAAGCCATAAACTCAAACTATTTACTTATAGTACATGTACATGTATTTAGTGTGTGAGGGCACATGTGTGTGCCACAGTATGCTTGTGGAGGTCAGCAGACAAGTTGAGGAAGTCAGTCCTCTCTGACCCTGTCTTTGTGTCTCTCTCTTTCTCTCTGTCTGTCTCTTTATGTCTCTGTTTCTGCCTCTCTTTCTCTGTGTCTTTGCCTCTCTTTCTACCTCTCTCTCTGTCTCTCTCTGTCTTTCTCTGTCCCTCTCCGTCCCTCTCCCTCCCTCCCTCCCTCTCTCTCTCTCTCCTTCTGTTGTGGCTTCCTGGAATTGAACTCAGATCATCAGCCTTGGCAGTAAGTACCTTTACCTGCTAAGCCATCTCACCAGCCCTGGAACTGTACAACTTAAATACTTGGTGCTGAATCACCTCTGGTTTCCATCCCCAACACTGAATAAAAAAGATATGGATAAATTGTATAGTATATGAATTTATTTCCATAAAACTTTAAGTTAGTAGAGATTCCTAGTGTAAAGACCTTGTGAGCTGATAAAAATTACTTACATAGAATTGGGTCCTTTATAGAACACACATATATGTGCACACACATGCACAGTATACACACATTCATACAAACACAAACATACATGCACAAACAGGCACACAGGTACACACATTCATATGTGCATATACACACGTGCACACATACATGCTTATGTACAAACACACATACATGCACATACACCTATGCAATAAACACATGCACACATATATATATACATTTGCACACACACACACATGTGCACACACATGCCCTCCTTTTGAACAGGGATACGATGTCTTCTTTTTCCCCGTCCCTTCCTGACTTTATTTGATGCAGCATTCTCAAAACCCATGTGAGTTCCCTGGAGAAAGAATGGTGATATGAGATTTCATGAGGGACTTGGGTGGCAGGCTGTGAACTCCTTTTTATTCTGGAGAGCCATTCGAAATGTCCTTCTTGGGCCCTAGCTACTAAGTGACCAGTGCTAACACAGTGGCTGCTGCCCATGGAGATTCAGGGACCATGGCCTTTATCCAGCCACCCATTCAAAGCCAGGCATGCCTTGTGGGTGGCTCTGTGGTGTTGTAACTGCCAAGGGCCCTTGAGAAGGGGATGGGAGGACAACAGTACATACTACATACATGCTTCAGGCATCATACACAAAGACAGAGAGAGGGTGACCCAGGCAGGGGATGTTTTCAATCTGGCTATGGGAGGGGGAGCAAGGATGGCTTTCAATTCAGTTGAGATCCTTTCCTTTCCTTTGGTGGGGGGCTCAGCATGTGGTAGTCTACAGCCCTTCCACACACATCCCCTGACCCTGATCAAGCTGAGACACCCTCACTTCCAGCAACAGTTCATGAAGCATAGCAAGAACTAGCCAGAAGAGAGACTGGCAGATGGTCCTCTGATCCAGGCTCACAATGATGGGCA
The DNA here is from genome assembly GCF_963924665.1 of Micromys minutus. Classification (NCBI taxonomy): domain Eukaryota; kingdom Metazoa; phylum Chordata; class Mammalia; order Rodentia; family Muridae; genus Micromys; species Micromys minutus. Next base: position 42,477,476 of record NC_137959.1, read on the forward strand.
GACAGCAGGACCGGGTTACGCAGGCAGTGCAGGTACAGGTGAAGGTATGGGTACCAGGAACTCATCCCACATAAGCCATGGTCTGGGATGTTGATGTGCAGGACAGAGGGATGTTGTGAACAGCCTCTTTTAAGCCATTTTGGATATGTGTGCTCTCTGTTCTCTAGTCTCTGTCCCCAGCTGGACCTTGCTGGGGGACTTTGGTAGCTCTGTGTCTGACTTTGAGAGATATAGCACATCTCCAAAGCTCTACCTTACATCCCAACTCGTATGCAAATTGTTTCTCTGTTGTCAATGTTTCCTAACAAAGAGCAAAGAGGATGCAGCTGTTAAAGGCAGCAGCAGATGCTTCCGGAAGCATGAGATGCCAGGCGGGGCTGGCATTCTATAGCCGTGCCTGCTTAGCACTCAAATTTGGTTCATGGTTTTGTCCTGTGGGGTGGTTTGTAGCACCCGAGAAAGGGTAGATGTCTGTCATAGCCCCTTCATTACAGTAACATACAGTAGACCTTCTGCACCACAGGGTTCCATGTCTAGGAAAAAGTCAACAGCATGCTTGTCCCTGGCATCCAGGGTAGGTGGATAGAGAGGTGGGTGGATAGGTGGGTGGGTGAGTGAGTGAATGGATGAATGGATGGGTGGGTGGGTGGATGGATGGATGGATGGGTGGGTGGATGGATGGATGGGTGGGTGGATGGATGGATGGATGGATGGATGGGTGGGTGGGTGGATGGATGGATGGATGGGTGGGTGGGTGGGTGGATGGATGGATGGATGGATGGATGGATGGATGGATGGATGGGTGGGTGGATGGATGGATGGATGGATGGATGGATGGATGGCTGGATGGGTGGGTGGGTGGATGGATGGATGGATGGATGAGTGGATGGATGGATGGATGGATGGATGGGTGGGTGGGTGGGTGGATGGATGGATGGATGGATGGATGGGTGGGTGGGTGGTTGGGTAGATAGATGGATGGATGGATGGATGGATGGATGGATGAATTGATGAATAGATGGGATGGGTGGGTGGGCGGTATGTATGTTTAGATGGATGGGTGGATGTATGTATGTATGGGTAGGTGGATGTATGTATGTATGGGTGAGTGGATGGATGGATGGATAGGTGAATAGATGGGCAGATGGACTTGTGGCTGGCTAGGTGGGTGGGTGAGAAGGTAGGAAAACAGATACGGGAATGGTGCAGAGGTGTGGATTAAGAACTAAGCTGAGGAGCTGGAGAGATGGCTCAGTGATTAAAAGCACTGGCTGCTCTTCCAGCGGTACCCAGTTCAATTCCCAGCAACCACATGGTGGCTCACAACCATCTGTAATGGGATCCAACACCCTCTCTGGTATGTCTGAAGACAGCAACAGTGTATTCACATACATAAAACAAATAAATACATCTTTTAAAAAAAAAAGAGCTACGCTGAGCCAAATCACATGGCTCTTGATGTGACATCTCCCACACCCAAGTTACTGTCCTTCCCTGCCAAACCCTACTCCTCTTGAAGGCCAAGCTCAGAGCCCACTTGCTCTAAGAACCCTTTCTGGATCTGCCAGCTCCTGAGGAGCCCTCCCACCCAGCCTCTGCAGCTCTGCCCCTGTGCTCTGTCCCTGCCCATGACTCTTACCTCTCATCTGCCGCTTTCTGTTGCTTCATAGCTGACTGAGGTCACAGATAACCACTTAAGTTCAAAGCCCCAATTACTGTGCAAGTTCAGACAAGTAGCTGTGCCAACTCCCTGGCAAGGGGGTGCCTGGAAGGACTGGGTGATTCTGTGTAAAGGCTTGGATTGGTACCAGCACATAGTAGGTATTCAGCAAAGAGCACTTTCTGCTTTTGTCCTTTGCTAGACATGGTACCAACGGCCACTTTCACACCTACAGCCCCTTCCTAAGAGTGCCACAGTGACCCTAACTACTTTGCTCCAGCAGAACCCTGCTGGTTCCTCTACTCCAGGAGAAAAAGTAGGGCACAGGTATGGAACAGGGAGATCACAGTCCTCTGCTACCCTCCAACCCGTCTCCAGGGGCTATCACAAGGACACTGCCCAATTTGACCCATAGGCTTTCACTGGCAGGAAGCTTTCACAGGAGTCCCTCCCCCCGGCTGCCAACAGAGAGAGCATCCTGCCACTCCTCATAGATGTGGCAACCCTGTGTCTTTAATTTCACCCTGACAGAATTGTCCATGGTGATTTAGGACAAGATTGTGAAGCAGCTGAAGCCCCTGCAGGGTAAGGGCCCCAATCTGTGCTCAGGGGTCCCAGCCACAGTGAGAGACTCACCCCAGGTCCCAAGGAACGAATAAATGAATGAAGAAATAATGATGTGTAACCAGACATGGTGCCCCCTGGCTCCAGCCTGCTGTGAAGTTTGTGGGGGCTGTGGCTGGGCAGCGTCTCCATATGGATGCTATAAATTAAGGCGTTCCAGGAAACAGCACAGTAAATTCATCTGCCTCTTGCCTGCAGGGCTGGTGGGGGCTACGCTTGCCTCAGGAACTCTGAACATCCGTCTCACTTAGGGTGCTACTCCTACGGAACTAAGCCCTTAGAGAAGAAAACTTGAAAAAACATTTAAAAAATAACCGGATAAACAGAAAATGACTTCTTACCAGCCCTGCACTCTCAGTAGGGAAGAGGGAGAGCCACCAGCCTGGGCCTGCTCCCTGTGGTCCAAACAGCCTAGCAGAGGCTGAGCTGGCCCCAGCCACCCACCCACCTAGGCCTGGGAATCCCCCTAGCCTGGACTGACCATGCTTGTGGATTGTCTCCTTTTCTGAGGCCACTTCAGTTTTCCCAGCCTTGAAAAGAGAGCAGGGAAATAGACTAGTCAGGGTCACAGGCACAAAGAAAGTGCCTGGTGTTGGGGGTGGTTAGAAAGGTGATGGACAGGAACTGGGATGTGGCGGTTTGGGACCATTTGTATCTGGGAGGTGAGAAGGTGCTAGTATGGATATCGGGGGAGGGGAGCGGGGGACGGCTCTGTGGTGACTGGTGAATTCTATGTCGTCGATTACGTGTGAGTTCACAACTTAAGCATAGGAGTCAGTGAGACAGCTCTGAGAGGGGACATGCATGAGAGAGCTCAGCGAGAGGACATGCGTGCTAGCAAGCATCACAGCGTGCATGCATTTGATCCCTGGTACCTACTCGGAGGAAGGAGAGAACTGACTCCCATGTATTGTGCTATGATTTTCGAGCCTGACTCAACCAAGTTGGGTGTCCTGGTGGAGGTTGGTTGCCTGCATGCGGATGGGTGTCTCTGTGAGACCAGGTAGCATGGCAGTCACTGGGCCTGGCTGGAGTGAGATGTGACACCTAGAGTGTCTGGTTCCAAAGGGTACCTACTGTGCTGTCTTTGACTATGTATATGTGTGTGTGTGTATGTGTGTGTGTGTGTGTGTGTGTGTGTGTGTGTGTATGCATCCTGTGTGTGGAAGTGAGGCCAGCCAAAGGATGGTGTCCCTGGTTTCCTGAACACTCTACAGTCACTCAGTGCAGTGGGGAACCTCACCCATGCCTGACATTTTCGACAGGATTGGACAAATGGATGCTTCCTGGTCTCAAAGAGACTGGTCTGCAAAGGACTTGGAGAAATGACATGCCCCCAGCTGAGGTGGCCAGCCCAGCTTCCCAAGCTAAGTACCAGGGTCCTGCTGTACCGTGCACAGTGGCCTGCAGACACCCCCAGGGCCAGACTGAGTAAGGCTGGCTGTCAGAAGCTAGGGGCTTCCGTGACAGGATGTCAAGAGCCGGACACACAGAGTATTAAAGTGTCCTGTGTCAGCCTGAGGTTCCTGGTCTGGCAATGAGAGCACACAGTCTTCACTGTCACCCTCGGCTGAGCTGCTGACCCTAGAGGTCAGGCCACAGCAAGGAGGAAATGGAAAGACAGCCCAAGGCCCCTCTCCTTCTGACTCATGTGTTCTCTTCTTTCCCTACAGGTTACCTCGGCTTCTCTGGAGGCACCCACAATTGTCCATGCTCCTGCACCAGAGCCTGAGCTACAGCCTGTGCCCCCCACGGACAATCTATCCAGGGGCACCAGGACCACCCAGGAGCCGCTTCCAGGTTCAAGTCAGCAGAACAGCCGGGACAGCTGGGAAGGGGATGGATTAGACCTCACCGCCACAGGTAAGAGTGTTTTGCGTCTCTCCACATGGGCTGCCACTTTGGAGGCTAAGTTGGGACATGGTGTTCAGAGCCCAGCTCCACCTCATGTCCTTGGTGTTATAGGGCTCGAGTCTGCTTCCTGGGGTTTGGAGAATTCTCTTCATGCTCTGTGAGGAATTTGCCTGTGCACTGACCATTCATGCTTATAAATGTCACCGCAGCAAACATGAGCCTGCAGGTCATTTCTGGGTAAAGTTGGGTATGAGGACCAACTGACCTAGTCACCTGTGAAGGCGTCTCTAGTGCTGAGCCCACAGGCATGAGGACGATCGTGTTGAGGCTTCTTGGGTTGATGGTTTCATATCTTTCCATTGCTGTTTAGTGGCTTTTGAGGGAACCTTGGCCAGGGTGACCCTCCTGAGCCCAGCAGCCATTCATGGGCTCCTGAAGTCTTCATTGTAGGCTCTGAAGATGCAATGGGCATTTGTGTCCTTAGAGTCTCCCCTCAAGGCCTCGGGGATGCTCGAGGGAGCCCTCATAGGCTATGTAGGACTCCCTGGAGGAGGCTGTACTAGGGAGGACCCGTGGGAACCTGATCCATGCTGTCCCTGGGGAGGAGCCACTGAAGTGATAGAGATATGCAGCATGGCAGGAGCTGGGGCTGAGGGAGGCGACATGCAGGCCAGAGATTATGTGTCGAATTGGGTTAGACCACCACGGGCCCAGGCTTGGATCCGGGGTGTTCACCTTTTAGTTCCTGTCTCCTTTTTGCTGTGAGACAGACTCAGTCCTCAGGTGGACCCGAAAGACCAAGTGCTTGTGTCTTGGGGGGCCTGAGGGGCTTCAGACATTGGCAGGTGTACATAGGGCGGCCATATGGAAAAGGGGGTGCAGTGCAGATGCTGCCAGAGACCGACACCCCTTCCCCCCCCACTTACACATTCATCCAACACGCTCAGAACCTTACATCTGTGAACTGCCGTAGCAGTGGGTGGGCCTGGCTTCCGCAGTCTGTGGCATCTGCTACCAAGGGAGGTGTTGTGTATGATCCTCGGCATTTAGCACTGCTGGCTTCTCCAGGTCAGTAGGCAGAATGTTATGCTTGTGTGGGCAGCAGCACTTCCCTCAGCACCCCCTTTAAGTCCACAGGCATGCCCTGTGGAAACCAGGGTACTCTGAATTGCTACCAGCCCACCGAGATCCAAGACATGCCTTTCTGGATTGGGTCTTGAAATCACACTTGTCTATTCATTTTCTACCTACTTCTCCGGGCAAAGTCGACTCTGAGATGTGTCTGCGGGGCCCAAGAATGTTCCTGGTGACTACATTCCCCAAGGCAGGCCAGCCCCTCATGGAGTTCTACAGGACAGCCAGCCGGTGTGTAGGGAGAGGTGCACCTGAGGCTTTGGACTAAGGGACCTTCAGTAATCTTCTGTCTCTCAAACTAAGTCTATGACATGTGCCTGGTGGCTGGAATTCCAGTCTTCTGTGACATCCAGTCAAGCAGAAACTTGTGTTTCTATTTGTGTGAGCTGTTTTATATCAGCAGAATGGTGTGCAGTGAGCTCAGAGAACTCCAGGCACCCCGACCCCTGCCACACAGCAATGGTGGTGGTATCCTGGAGTTTGAATCCTGTGTCTGGCTTCTACAACCTGCTTTAACTCTAATCCAGAAAGTTCCAGGTCATAAGTTTTGGGAGTGACATCATTTCAACTTTCAGTTAAAAAAAAACCACACACACACACACACACACACACACACACACACAAAACCCTGTCTGGGGTGTTTGGGGACAAGCGTCATCACTTCTGTGTCCCTGAAGGTGACTCGTGGGTGGCTACAACCTGACTCGCTCTGGAGGCTGCACTGGGTGGGGGAAGAGGGAGAGAAGGTGGCAGCAGTGTTCACTGAAAGTCAGGAAGCCAAGGTACATCTGGGGGACATCCCTGTTGTCTAAGCAAGGCAGAGCTGGGGGCCGGGTCAGTAGACAAAGAAGCCTGGCTGGCAGTCCTGCCCTGCAGCGACATCGTAGACAGGGCACCGGTCCCCGTCTGCCAGCTGCTCCCTCTAGGATGGATGGCCCAGGGCAGCTTCTAGCAGAAAAGGCCAGGAGCATGGCCTATAGTCAGGTCCCACGGGGGCAGCTGCACCGCTCAGAAACTGACAGTGACTGATGGATTGTCATACACCTGCCACCTCTCACCCAGCAGCAAGCAGCGTGGCTCACACCAGCTGTGCACTGTGTGCCTGCAGCAGGGCCAGTCACACGGGGCGTGGAGATGGGCTACATGTGGTGCGCATGCGAATGTGTGCATAGATACACAGAGGCTATGGATCGGAACCTCCCCACCACAGACAAACACACATGGTACCAGTGAGTACGCACGTAAATACAGGTGCTCAAACATATGGGACAGACAAGGGCATGTGCTCACACACGTGGTTTCATACCAACATACACAGATACACCAACACAGGTGCATATGTGCAAATACCAAGATGTGGAGACGACAGAGCACAGAGAAAGATACAGGCCTCAGACAGCCACCAACACCCGCACACTTGCATAGAACTTAGGTGGGGATCAGTCCTCCTGGCAGGCATATGCACAGGCTTTATGACTGGATCACACGTGTGTGTGCCTAGACACGGTCTAGACCCTGTACTCCACAGTAGCTGCAGACACCAACATCCATTTAGAGCCACAGGGGATACAAAGCAGCTCTGTACACATCTGAAGCACCCTGGGGAGGGGGGTAATTACGTATCCAGATTCCTCGTAAACATGCGGACTATGATAGCTGCTTGTCTCATGGCTGTGTCAAAATACCTGGCAAAATCAACTGCATGAAGGGTTTGTTTGGGCTCACAGTTTAAGGGTGCAGTCCTTTCTGGTGGGAAAGCAGGGCAGCAGGAGAGGTGTCTGGTCACGTTGGGGCCACAGTCAGACATGAACCTGCTCAGGACACATTCTCTTATGCACACACACATCTCATGCGTGCACTCATGAGCACACACTTGTTCCCAATCTTTTTAGAGCTCAACTACAAGGAAGCCTCCCGAGGGCCCAGCCATGGTGGCTTCAGCCAGTTCTGACTTGAACAGACCTCTCTGGGGGTGCTTAGTCAGGGCAGGAAGGGACTCCTACTTTCTGACAGGGCTGTAAACACTCTCAACTCTTGCTTCCCTGCAAGTTTTGTCTATATGAAGGAGGGTAGTTGGAGAAAGGCCTGGGCAGGACTCCCAGGAATTTTTGTGCAAAGCAATGAGTTCCAAGCCATTGGGTTCTACCCACCCTGATCCCAGGGCTCCTAGGGTTTGGTGTCACATAGGGAACAGGGCCACCTCTACAGCATGGATGGAACTGTCCATGGTGAAGCTTTTAGGTGGCTAAGCTGACAAACTCTGTGTGGGCAGCATCACCTCAGAGGCACCGTGTTAGGAGAGAGCCTCTGCTGGTTGTAGGACCACTTCTGGGCCCTGGGGAATGAATTGGCACCTGCCAGACACCTTGGGTCCACTTCTCCATCCTGTGAGAACCACGGCAAGCCCAGACACAGTTCCTCCAGCAAACAAGGCCCAATGGGACCCTAGCCTGGTGTGCAATTCCTTGTGCAGAGAAAGGTGTAGTTTGGAGACTTGGGCAGCAGCCTTACCTGCAGTGAGAGGACACTGGGCTCTGTCAAGAGCCTTGAGCCTCTAGTTGGAACAAGAGCCGTTTTAATGTGTGGCAGGAAACTGGCAAGGTGGGAGAGGGTTCCCAAAGCATTTGCCCTTGTGCTGATCACAGGCTTGTCCAGAGGAGCAGTCGGCAGCCAGCAGGAGGAGCCACAGGGCATCCGCAGTCAGGGAGCAGAGAAAAGGCTTCTGTGTGGCTCACTTTCTCCCTGGTGGCAGGCCAGAATCCCCCATTCAGGCGGGGTCTCCCTTACTTACCCAATCTAGAAAATCCCTCTCAGCCATGCCCAGAGGTTCATAGTAGGAGATTCAAGATCCAGTCAAGCTAACGGCCAGTGTTAACCGTCACATTCCCTGCCAGTGGGAAGGAAAGCAGCTCCCTTGTGGGCGGGTCAGTGATGACAGTGCTGGGTAGAGGCACTGCCGGAGGAGAGCCATAGCGAGGTCTCTTGCTGCACAGCCTCTGTTGCTTGAAGACCCCTCCCATCTCTCATCTTGTAGGTCGTCACCTGGCCTGCCACACCCAGATGTATCAGTTTACTATGGCTGCTGAGGTAAATCTTGAGCTGGGCATATCACACACATGTACTCACACACATACTTACACACACAGACACACACACATACTCACACACAGACACATACACACACTCACTTTCACACAGACACACACACATACTCACACACAGACACACACACACTTTCACACACACACACACACACACACACACACACACTCACTTTCACACAGACACACACAGGTGGCCTTGTCTGGTGTGTAGTGTGATTCCAACACACAGAATGGGGGCTCTGGCTTGTCACCAGCAACCCTGCCTCTTCCTCTTCCTGGTCAGCAAAGTGGGCTCTGGCTGAGGCTGCCTCTGTCACCAGTAAGGCAGGAAGGGTACACAGATGGCAGCATGCCCTTGGCAGTATGTGGAGAGCCGAGCATGGTGACACCAGGTACAGACAGGTTCTGTCTGGTTGGGGAGCCACAGCTGCTCCAGGGGATGCAGGGTGGGACACAGCTTCCTGCACATTGCCCCAGTACACTCTGCAGCAGGGCCTCCTGGTCACCTGCTGTGCCCCTCACTGTACCGTCCTCTCCCTTGGGTGCTACCAGTGGAGCTGGGATCCAGCGTCTGGCTCCCACTGGCTCCCACAGTGATTTTGATCTTCTTGGGAATGTCTCTCATAATACTGGAAGCATGGCCTGCAAGTCAGGGCAGGAAGTCTAGGGGCCTCTGAAGGCACAGGCAGTAAAGAGGCCTTTTACCCAGAGAGAGAAACCTGGAATCTCTCTGAGCACCTTGGGGCTCACAGAGCGTAGGCACAGCCCGGCTCTCCCTCTCTCTTCTCCTTCCCCCTTCCCGTTTTAGCAGACATTTTGTTTTGACACAGGGTCTGCCCATGTTGCCCAGGCTAGCCTGCCACTCTCCATCCTCCTGCCTTACCCTCTGGAGAGCTAAGACGACAGGCCTGCGTTCCGGTGAGCACATTGGTACTGCGGTGTTCTCTGAGGACTTTGGGAAACAATGGTCTCCTGTCAGCATTCTTAGCACCAATGTCTGATCCCCTCCACTGTGCCCTCTTCTTCTTTTTAAAAATTGTTTTGTTGTTCTGAGTCGGGGTCTCATGCTGAAGTCCGAGCTGGTCTTGAACTCACGGCCTTGCTGTGGCAATCTCCTAGTTTTGAGACGGCAGGCCCGTGTCCTCATCCCTGGCAGGTTACCTTCCTTGTACGGTGGTTCCTACCCACTGGGATATACTGTCTTTTCTTGGCTGGTGTGTAGCTCTGTGTGCCTGCCTCCAGTTCCAATTTTCATACAACAAAGAGGAAAGGAGATTTAGCGTGGGCAGAGGGGATGATAACCCAAGTGTTGGCTCAGATCCAGTGTCTTCCTGACAGCTTGTGATCAGGGCAGACCTCTGTGCCTGATGTGCCGGGTCCCAGAAGTGCCACCGCCAACTGGAACTTCTACCCCAGAAGGTTAGAGTTAGAAATTTTCAGAGAAAAAGATAGATTGAGGGATGGAAGGATGGCTCAGCGGTTAAGAGCACCAACTGCTCTTCTAGAGGTCCTGAGTTCAGCACACATGGTGGCTCACAAGCATCTGTGATGGGACCCAATGCCTTCTTCCAATGTGTCTGAAGATAGCTACAGTGTACTCATGTGCATAAAATAAATAACTAAATCTTTAAAGAAAAAGAAAAATCGAGGGGCTTGGGGTGTGGGGCGGGTCAGTTAGCATGAGGGCCTGAGTTCCGTTCCCAGCACCCATGTAAAGCTCAGTGTGTTGATTTACACGTGTGGTCCCAGAATTGGGGGAGAGAAAAGATGTGACCTCTGGGGTTTGCTGGCCAGCCAGCCTAACTCAGTTTGTGAGTTTCAGACCAATAAGAGGCCCTGTCTTTAAAGATCAGGTAGCAACAGAAGACATCTGACATCAGGTCTGACCTACACACACCTGCACCTGCACCTCCACACAAGCACGTGAACACAAAGACCACGCTCAGAGCCACGGAAGTGACTTTTTTGGGCCACTCGGGCAAAGTGTCCCGGGGCCCTAAGGAAATGGTTACAATGTTGTAACCAGCCTAGTCCACCTTTTTGAAGGCCACACACACACACACACACACACACACACACACACACACACGTGTGACACTTTCCCTGTCCTGGGGGGGTTTATTCCAACCATTCAGCTTTTAGTAATTGCAGCCTCTCCTCAGCTTCATTCCCATCTGGAGATGTTATTCTGTTTGTGGGTCCCTTACCTCCACACTGTGTGTGTGTGTGTGTGTGTGTGTGTGTGTGTGTGTGTGTGTGTACACGCACACATGTGACTTCATGAGTAGACTTGTGGCCTAGTGCTCAAGGACTCCAGAGCTTCTGTTTGATGTCAAGGTGACAACTCCTATGGCTGGTGCAGAGAGAAGGCCACGCTGAGAGAATGCTCTATGGCTTTCCAGTCAAGGAGGGAGAGGCTCAGAGGCTTAAAGGCATGCTGGCTGGACTTCATGAACCAGAGACCATGGTTCCCTGTGCCCGAGAGCACAAAGGAAAGAGACTCACTCACAAGCTTTCATGGGGTGAATGGGAGCCGGGGTCTGTATAGCAGTGGAAAGAGGAAATTTGATCTGGAGAGCCCAGGTATGTGCATCCAAGTGGCTTCTCACCCAACTCCAGAACCTTCCTTCTCTCTTCGGGGCCCGGGCTGGCCAAGGCCAGTCAGCACATGTTTTGCGCAGGAGCTCTGAAGGTTGAGTGAACATTTCAAACCCCTGGTAAGGCAGCTATTGGAAGAGCTGTAGAGAGGGCCAAGTGTTTAAGGGCACTTGCAAAGGACCGGGGTTCAATTCCCAGTACCCACATTAGATAGCTCCCCACCTCAAGTCACTCCAGCCCAGGGGATCTGGTATCCTCTTCTGGCCTTCAGAAGGGCTGCACAAAGGTGGTGCACTTACACACAAGCAAACACTCACACATAAGAGATAATAAAAACAAGCAAATGTTAGAAGCAGTACAAAAACAAAAGAACCATTGCCTTCAGGAAATTGGGGACCCAGCAGTCAAGGCTCAGCCAAGGGCACCTTAAGGTCACAGCTGAGCTTGTGCCCTGGAGGATATTCCTCCAAGCAAACATTGGTTGAGGAACTTTACTGAGTGAAGGCTGTGTACCCTGTGAGTCTGGGAACAGCCTTTTTCCCGTCACACCGGTTTCCTGCCGTTGCTGTCACATGTCACCTGGAACTTAGCGGCTCCAAACATGCTCCTTCCCTTTAGGCTAGAGGTCAGAGCTCTCAGCTAAGGCCTCACAGGCCACTTCCTCCTACATGTGTAAGATCTGCCTGGCACCTGCCCCAGCTCTGAAAACCTCAGAGGTCCTTGCCCTGTGGCCCCCTCCTGTCTCTCCGTTCTCTCCCACTGTACCCCTCCCCAACTGTAATAACTCTGAGACTCTAGCACACCCACATGGCTAAACTGGCTGCTCTTTCAGCCTAGGGTTTGTGTCCCAGCTACAGCCACTTTGCCCTTCGAGGTGGCACTCTGTTCACAGCTTCAGGACAAGGTGGTATCTCATAGAGCCTGCTGACAGTCTGCTCTAGTCAGTCTGGCTGGACTGCTATGTCTTTAGCCTTCAGGTGTACAGTGTCCCTGATGTCAGTAAAAGAGTCAGACAGGAAGTGTGACTCTATTCAGACAGTTGCAGGACAGTGGGGTCACATCAGAACTTGGGTGGTGGACCAGCCTCATGAGCTGCTAAGTAAAGACAGCCTGCATTTGAACCCTAAAGTTCCCCTATCTAGATCACTTTGCTAAGCAGGTGGGGAAGGTGGATTCCTTCCCATCCCCCTACAGAGACTGTGGGTGTAATTTGTCACTGACCCAGGATGGGGTGCAAAGGAACACAGCCAGAAACAAAAGCTGAGGGCACCTGGAGTGGGTGAGGTTAGCCCCAGGAACCAGGTTCTGTCCCTCCCCTCACCTGCATACCGTGGAGACAGCAGGCAGATCACCCTGGGCCCCACCTCCAGTGAGGTTCAACTCTCTTTTCCCCAAATGCATCTATACAGAGTAGGCCACAGGAAAAAGCACCCACCATGTGGCTGAGGGCTTTAGGGAGAAGGGAACCCAACCGGCTGAATAGGGCAGGGAGGAAGTTCTTTGGAGAGGTACAGGAAACCCTAGACCCAGAAATGCTGGAAACTCCTGTCCCTCCTCCCTCCTAGTGGACCGTGTCCCCTTGTCTCCTATGGGCATCAACAATCCCCACTCCCAAGGTATGAGCATGGACTAGGCCCTGCAACCCACAGCCACCTCAGCCTCCGAGAGCCACTCACCTAGTCTTCTGCTCCATGGAACCTCCTCTCAGTAAGCCTTTCTCTTCTGAACCTCCTCCCTGTCTCCTATGCACATGCTTCTCTAGCGCCCTGCCCTTGGTGTGGTTTCTTTGACCTTTGACCTTTATGTTGACCTCCGTTGGTGCCAAGTTGCCTTGTGAATGAGGGCTCTGTGTCTTCTTTGCCTTCCTCCTCTGTGTAGTAAATGTCCTGATCAGCCGAGCCTGCCAGGAAAACTCCAGAGGCAGAGTAACCAGGACTATGGGGAAGTGGCCTGTCACGGCTGAGGGCCTGGCCACAGCCACAGCTAGGTGGGATGCTGGGGAGCAGGAGGAGACCTGCCTAACTCTACTGGGCTGAAGCTTGTACACAGCTCCAAGTGTGGACCTAGTTCTGAAAGGAGCTCGGGGATTGAGGGAGGTGGATGGAGAGACAGAAGGGAGCCTTCCTCCCGGTCCACCCGTGCCTCCCATGAGTGAGTCCACTGCTATCCCCACAGGCAGCCAGACCAGACTGGGCCAATCACTTCTCATTGACCAGAGGAGCCCGGAGTGAGTCCCAGGGAAGGCTTACACCAGCTTGGAGAAGGGAGTGTGGATCTTGGGACTGCTGCCCAGGCATCAAGGCCTGTAGACGGATGTGGGGTACAGAGGGCTGAGCGGTGGCAGTGTCCTGACTCAGGGACATGGAGATGCATGTGAGATATGAGTGTTGGCCCAAGAGGCAGTGCTTTGGGGTCCCAGAGCCAGTCTAGCAGACTCTAAGCTTTGTGGTGAGATAATGAACCAACCTTCCTACGCTTGCCTCAAGGCCTGAGCCTCCTTACCCTGTGTACTGAGGAACGGAGGCTGACCTGAAGCTGAGCCTGGCACCAAGCCTGCCCTGGGGCCACTGAGTTCTACATTCCCTGAGAGTGCCTGTCAGCCTGGGACAGTCTAGGTGAAAAACGAATGCAGACTGGAAGAAAAAGGCAGGAGGGCTGCGCTGGCTGGTTTTGTGTCAACTTGACACAAGCTAGAGTTATCACAGAGAAAGGAGCCTCAGCTGAGAAAATGCCTCCATGAGATCCAGCTGAAAGGCATTTTCTCAACTAGTGATTGTGGGTAGGGCCATCCCTGGGCTGGTAGACCTGGGTTCTATAAGAAAGCAGGCTGAGCAAGGCAGGGGAAGCAAGCCAGTAAGTAACATCCCTCCATGGCCTCTGCATCAGCTCCTGCTTCCTGACCTGCTTGAGTTCCAGTCCTGACTTCCTCTGGTGATGAACAGCGATATGGAAGTGTAAGCTGAATAAATCCTTTCCTCCCCAACTTGCTTCTTGGTCATGAAGTTTGTGCAGGAATAGAAACCCTGACTAAGACAAGGGCCAAGAGTGGACACCTGTGGTCCTGGGCTACAGAGCCCCTTGAGGGTCAGAGGCATGCTCAGGGCCTAGGTGTCCAGCGCAGGTGACTCTGAGATTCTGGTCCCATGTCAGAGGCAAATGACATCTGACACTTCCTTTATCACCGTGAGTTTCGCAGGCAGCATCAGTGAAGGCTGCATGGGACCTGGGCTGGGCTCGTCCTGGTTGTGTCCTTCCTTTCCCTGGTAAGAAGCACAGTTTACAGATTATAAAGGGGACTCGAGATGTCTTACAGGGCTGTGTGAGGTAGTAAGGGATCAGTCCCTGATAGTGTTCAGGGAGATTGGGTCTCACTGGGGAGTCTATGAGAGCGGGATGTCAGCGATGGCAGAGACACTGGTGGCAATGTTTGGGGACTCCAGGAGAAAGTTCTATGTTCTTGTAGGACATACATGTCATCCAGGGCACTGGGACCTGGGTGGAGCCTGTGACATTGGCTGTTCCTTTGTGCAATGACCCTCTCTGCCTGCTGTGTCCTTGGCCCTGTCCTCCTGCCTGGGCTAACCTAGCTGTCCCTAGGCTCCGAGTGGCCATTGCTTGTGTGGTCCTAGATTGCCTCAGAAGGGAGATGCTGAGATTGGGCCTTTAGTAGGCAAGGGGTGGTATCTCCCCAGCTCCTGTTTTAGGTCTTTCAGTGGGTGCTGTCACAGACTCCTGCACCCCTGAATTCCATGTTTCCATCAGCTTCGAGGGCAAAGGGCGCTTGCCCAACTTCCTTGGCCTGAGCTGGGCACACCGGCAGGCACCCAGGTTCCATGACCAGAAGAAACTATTAATGAGAACTGTGGACAAACAATGACGCTTGTCAGCATGGTGATTCTGTGAACCTGTCACCTGTGTGTGGCTAGGGTGGCTACTCTGCTAAGCCTCAGGGAGTCTCTGATAGAGACAATGGCTTTGTCGGAGGGAGGGTGGGGGAGGACAGAAGAGATTCTGATGAGCTTGTCTCCTTGGTAGCACCATCACCTCCCATCCTGTTATCAGACCCAGAAAACCACGAAGGCCCGTTATCTCCCAGATCATCATGGTGAAAAGCAGAACTCCTTAGTGCCAGAGTAGGCGTAGGCCCTGGGTTTACCACTTAAAACTGTGTGACTTGGGCTGGCCTCTTGACCTCTCTGGGCCCCTTTTAAGAGTTGGCAGTACCCCTAACAGGTTCAGACCTGTTAGATGCCACCTTTCTAAATTGTTCTTTTGATGTTTTTAATCCAGGGGCTCTTGTGTCCCAGGGTCATCTCCCAAACTCCTTCCCTGCCCCCTCTGATTTTGTCTCACCTTTCACAGGTGAGAGGAAACACAGGGACAGCACTGTCCTTAGAAAAAGGGCCCTTCTGAGCCAGGGGAAACCTGGCCCTTTACAAAGAGCACTGAGCAAGTGCTAAGACAGGCAGCTGGTGTGACACCAGTCTGGTCCTCACCCCTGTCACGTGGGCCTGAATGGGTCTTGCAGGATCCAGCTTTGAGTGTGCTAGTGTTTGGCTAGGTCTTGGCAGAAGGGGCCAACCATCTTGGAAGCTGGAGCCCTTAACACTTCAAATGTTGGAGCCTCTTGTCCCAGTACTCCCAAGACAGATCAGAGTAGCCTGTTGTCATACAAGCCCTCCCACTAGAAAAGACAGCCCTAACCCCGTCCTAAGTCTCCTTTCCAACATAGCCAGAGGAGAGGAATAACATTTATCAGACACCTCTTGGGGCCTCAGCTCCACCATCACCCTCCTCTTAGTAGAGGCAGAAATGGGGGCTCCTTAAAGAAGATAGAAACCTCAGTTTTTCTTGAGGGCTAGTTCCCCACCATGGTAGTCCACCCCCGACCCTCACGTTTCTCCTTTGGGCCTTAGTAGCAGTGACCCCATATCACTGTGAAGTGTACCCTACAATTCACAGTCTATGTGCCCTTCCTATAAGGAACTGCCTGTGGTCATATCTTCTCTCTGGGAAACTCTTCAGGTGCTGACTTGGAGCTACTTCTGGGGACCCCAAGCCTCCGAGTCACTGCTGTCCTGGCCCTTGGCGTCTGTGCCACAGTTAGGGGTGGTCACTAGGGTAGACTGGGGTGAGGGCGGAGATTGGTTACTGCTTCTCATCTCCCTAATGGTAGGTTTGATTACAGGCAGAGTCTGTGGCTGGGTGGTATGGGCCACTTTGGGCTGGGGCTCAGGTCCCTGCCTGCCTGCCAAGGCGTGTGGTCCTGGCTGGGGACATAAGAGCACAGTTCTGACTCTGTTCTCAGAGCCATGGCAGGCAGGCTGTCACCACAGTGGGCTGGAGGCTGGACGCAAGCCCAGAAGCAGAGGGAGAGTTCCATGACCCCTGGCACCCAGCCCTGCCAAGCCACAGGTGCCCCTGCCCTCGGGTGTGGGAGGGGGGCCTTCTGGGCAGAGAGCAGGAGGTGGGAGGGGTGAGTGGGCGGGGACAGAGCAGTAGGGGAAGCTGGGACACGTGTCCCTGCAACAGCCAGTGCGCTTTGCTGCGTTGCTCGATCTGTCTCTGTCTCAGCACTGCAGAGCAGGTTGGGCCCTGAACACCCTCAGTGGAGTGGGGGGAACTAAGTAGGAGCCCTGTCCTGTCTGCCATCTTTTCTGTTTTGATTTTTGGCTCTGCAATTCTAGTGGCTCCGATTATGGAATGTTTAGAGGGGTGATGTAGGAATGGCCATCGGCCACTCCTTTAGGAGCCATACTCAGTATGGGACCTGGCAGGGGTGTGGGGGTGTAGAGGGAGGTGGATGGCAGGAGACCTGAGGTATCTGTGTCTCTCTGGTTGCCTCGTGCAGAGTAGTCGCGCATGGTGCCCATGTCTGTCTGCCTTCTCTCCTAACAGTGAATCCTAACCCAAGGGTTCAGGGTTAGGATTCTGGCTGCTGCAGAGCCTGTGAGAAAGAGAGGTGCCAGTTAAAACCCAAGGCTTGCCAATCTTGGTGGCACACACCTTTTGTCCCAAGTCTGGGGAGGCAAGAGCCAGGCAAATCTCTGTGAGTTCCAAGGCCAGCCTAGGCTACCTGGTGAGACTCTGTCTCAAAACAAACAAAACAAAAGAATTCCTCTCAGCTGTGTGGCCTAGGACAAGTTAAGTAATTTCCCTGTGCCTCAGTTTCCTCTTCTAAGTGGAGACAGATGTGGAACATGGCGGCAGGCTCTTGAGACTGTGGTGGGCTCCTGGGTAGGAAGCAGCTGCTCCTTCTCAGCTGCTGGGCAGGCCCTGGGTAAGGACTGTGGCTTCAGCCCTTCCTGCAACACCGGGGAGGTCATAGCTGGCAGAGGCTAGACCTCACTGCTTTGTTCTCCTGGCCCTGCCTAAGACCTGACCAAGAGGGCTTCAAGGAGCCGCAGTCCTGAGGCTTGATCTGCCAGCGGGCAGAGGCTGGTGGGAGGCTCAGGTTCCTCTGGCCACTCTGCCCCAGTCACATTGCCCCGGCAGGAAGTTTGACGTTCAGCTTTATCTCTGGCCTTTTGCCCACAGTCAGGTCCCCAGGAAGGGTTATCAGCTTGGACATCTGCACCCCAACAGGCCAGGGAACACTGCGGTCATTCGATCTCCTCAGAAAGAGCAGCTGTGTCCTGGTGACAGACCCCTTGTAGTTGGTGCCAGGGATAGGGAAGGGCAGAAAGCTGAGGGCTGGGAGGCTTGGGGGATGGGGCCAGAGGCGGGGCTTCACAACATGGGCTGTCCAGCAGGGAGAGGTCTCACATAGACCAGTGCAGCATTCGGCTTACACGCTCTCTTTAGGATATCCTGTGCCCCAGAAGGGGATGGTTGTTGGCATTTTGTTTGAGGACCTAACTCTCCAGCAGTGGGAACCCTCTGAATCAATGGAAGTCTTGATGATACTTGCTTGCCTTTTTTTTTTTTCCATAAATATTTTTAAATTTTTACTTACTTATTTTATGTATTTGGGTGTCTTACTGGCATGTATATCTGTGCACCACGTGTGTGTCTGGTTCCCACAGAGGACAGAAGAGGGCGTCAGGTCTCTGGGACTGGAGTTTCGAGCCGCTGTGGAGTCCTCTGGAAGAGCACCCAGTGCTCTTAGCCACTGAACCCTGTCTTCAGCTCTTCAGTAGGTTTTGTTTGTTTTTAACAGAGGTGAACTCGAGTTCAAATCCTCCACAAAGCAATAGTGTGGCAGCCTACATTGTGTCATGGTGTCATGCCTCCTACCCCTTCTAGCTCACAAGCACCCATCACCCCAAAAAGGGACCCTGTCCAACGAGATATCACTTCTGTCCCCTAACTTGTGATGGCCACATACTGACATAGTCCCTTCAGCTGACCTGGTGCAGACATCTGCTACCAGTGTCTCTCAGCACTCAGCCTCTTCCACACTGGACAATACAGGTTCGGTGACATGTCTCTCCCATACACTGCCCTGCCACTGATCTCTGGTCAGCGGCCCCCAGACCCACCACCATTTGGGTATTGTGACCTATCTTCCGTTGAACACCATGTACACTGTTATCCATCATAGACCCAGACCACAGCTCTCTGGGCAGTGTCCTATCTGCTGTCCCCAGATAGACCACGAGGCCTGGGGTGGGCTCAGGCTGCTCACAGCTTATCCCTTCTGTCTGGTGCTTGTTCCTGCCACTCGGCACTCCTGCCTTATCTGTGTCCTCAGGCCTTCCTTTGCCCATAGCTGTGGCGGCCGTGGGGGCAGGGTCAACCCCAGAGATGTCTGAACCTCACAGACAGGGCTCAGTCCCCACACAGGCTCCTCAGACCTGAGCCTGACTTTGAGATCTTCTGTCCAACCTACAGGTGTAGTCCTTTGAAAAGACCACCTTGCTGTGCACGGGAGAGGACCCTGGAGAACTAGCCAGCGTCCCTATGAGAAACCAGGCCACCCGCCCACAGGTCTGTGGCAGTGCCCAGGGAGAAGTTTGGCACAGAGCAGGGATGGTGAGTGGCAGAGCCAGCCAGGATCCTTCAGGAGAACAGGATGCTTCAGCAGCAGACTGTCCTCCTGGGCCATAAAGACCAAGTGACACAACATGTCCACTGGGCTGGCAGAACCTGTGCTCATGGAAATATGAGAATCCCCAGCACACACTGAGCTGAGTTCCCCTCTCGTTAGTGGCCAGTGCTGTACTCAGGAACACAGCAGGAACATGCACAGAGCTCCCAAGCACTTATACAGCACAGACAGACAGCACAGACAGACAGACAGACAGTAGAACCATGCGCAGAACTCCCAAGCACTTATACAGCACAGACAGACAGCACAGACAGACAGACAGACAGACAGCGGAACCATGCACAGAGCTCCCAAGCACTCATATACAACACAGGCAGACAGATGGGTGGATGTATGGATAGACAGACACAAAACAGAACTATGAACAGAGTTCCCAAGCACTCGTATACAGCTTAGACACAGATGGACAGACAGACAGCAGAATCATGCCAGAGCTCAAGCACTCATATATAACACAGACAGACAGATGCATAGATGGATAGACAGACACACAACAGAACTATGCACAGGGCTCACAAGCACTCATATACAGCAGACACAGACAGACAGACAGACAGATAGACAGACAGACAGACAGACACACACACACACACACACACACACACACACACACGTGCGCTAGCGCATCTCATTGTCTCATTGTGAAGTGTACCTATGGTTCTCAGTACTCGCTGCACACAGTCATTACCACAAACACAGTACTCACAAAAAGACGACCTGTGTTCACAGCACTCACTGCTAACACAGGACTGATCACTCATGTGCTCATCCCACACAGCCCCGACCGCTCACCGAGTACTGGTCGCTCGGTCACTTACCACTCCCTCTCTCAGTACCCAGTCCACGGACACATTCATCCCCTACTTACCACTCCTGCGCATAATAGTCCTGAGGACTCAGACTGTACTCACTCCTCACACAGGGCTGCTCACTCAGGTAGCACCCTGTGCTCAGTACCCACTCACCTAGTACAGAGTACTCCAACCCCCGCTGATTCTCAAGACCCGCCTGGCTGACTGGTAGTTTTCTCAGCAGCTGATCTCAGGGGGCTCCCGCTTTCCCTGATCATTTGTAGGACAAGAGTGGATGCTAAGGAGCCTGGAGAACCTAGATGGCTCCGGGCAGGACAGAGTGGTCCTGCCACTGAAGGAACCTGCAGAGCAACAGGTCTTCTGGCCAGGATGGGAGGTCTCACTTGACTCTGTGCAGCGTGACACCCGCTGGCTGTGGCAGGATGCTCTCCTTGTTACTGTAGGCACAGGCTTTTTTTTTTCCTGCTCCAGCCCCGGTTCTCTCTTAGTCTTCCTGTGCAAGCCAGGGCCTGTGCAGGTGACAGCTCAGTCTATGTGAGGCCAAAGGTTAGCAGCCAGGCTGTGGGCTGTGCTTTTAGATGGTGAGAGCCTCATCTGCAGAGGTCTCAAGAGACAGTTTACTAAATCGAGCCCTCCTGTTGGGGACAGAACCAGTGGGAGTGCCCTGCACAGGAATTGGTCTCAGGGGTCAGGGCAGGTCTGCTTGGCTCTCCTGATCTGTTCCATGCCCAGAACTCTCCGGCACATACAAGGGAAGACAATGGTCATGCTGCCTAGCAGCCTATGGAGACAGGTCAGGGCCCTAGGCATGCCTGCCCTGCCCACCCTCGCTTCAGTGCAGCTGGACACCCAAAACTGCTTCTTGTCATAAAGTGTTGCTGGCTCTCTGGCACCTGCCGTAGGCCCTGTGTTCTCTGCCAGCTGGGGACAAGCCTGTTCTCGATTTGTAAGTCCTTTGTACCTTCTTGGACCCAGCCAAATAGCCCTAGGGACAGTTGCCAGGCAGGGAGAAGCCAGCAGGTGTTTGGAGGTGGCACCCGGGCCTGTGGCAGCCTGTAGCAGGCTGGAGAGAGAGGGAGCCTTGACATATGGCCCACATACAAGTAGGGTCTTGGTCATGGTGCTGGACATGCAGCCTGTCCCAAGTGGGCGTGGTGTCACCCTGCTGTGGGAGGCACTGTCTAGGGAGGTTAATGCCTAAATGGAGACCCACAGCCACAAGGTTAGGGCTACCCTGCTTGACAAATGGCATGTTGGGGTCCCTGGAGGTGAAACAAGAGGGGAGAACAGGGTACACAGCCCCTGTGTCTGGTAGCTGTGTCGGGTTTCTCGGGGCCAGCTGCTGCTGATAGATGGTAGTGAAAACCGCCTCCCTGCTCCTGCGAGGCAGGCAGTAATCCATCCTGGAGCCCTTCAGAGGCCTGGGTGGTAATGGGGCCATAGATCACTCCCTGCAGAGACAGGGCTGGACAGGGAGGCGGCCATTAGGACTGACCGTGGGTGACCCCAGGCCAGGGTGGCTCCAGCTTTGGGTGGGGCCTGCCTCAACCCTGAATTTGATGAGGGTGCCTTTAGGGGTTGCAGGGGAAAGAGTAAGGAGGAGTGGGGGAGGGGAGGACCTTGTTCCCCAAGGACACAACCTGGAGCAGGCGCCAGTGTGCCTGGTGCCAACTGTCTGGAGCTTCCCTTTGGTCAAAGCCTCCTCAGGTTAAAGGCAAGTGGACTCGAAGGCCACCTTCCACCCCTGTTTAAACCAGTGAGGCTCAGGTGATTGTACCCAAGGCCCTCCCGCCATGCTAGGGCTCAGCCTGTAGTTCGGGTGCCCCTACATGTATGTGGTGACCCCCCCCCCCAAAAAAAAACCAACCAAACAACATTAAAAACAACAACAACAAACCCAGAGACTGGCAGATTCTGGAATCAGGCCCTGCTGGTATCTGGCCCCACCCTCTATTTTAAATGCAAATCAACAAGTCTTAGGCCCACCCTCCTGCTTACTATGCAAATAGCACACTTGGGTTGGGGCTGGCCCCTGTATGGGGAGCTGTGAGCAGTTGGGTTGGTGACAGAGCCAAGTACCTGCTGCACACTTCTATTGTCAATGTTCTCTCCACTTTCATCTTCCTCTTGGTGGCACAAGTTGGGTTCGACCCTATGCACCAGCTGTGTGACCTTGGGGAGTGCCTGCCCTCTCTGGGCCTTAGTTTTTCTGCCTGTAAAATGGACCCATTAAAAGCCTCAAAGGGAACCTAACACAGTGGGTCCTCAACCTGTCTGCTAGGTGTGCTGGAAGCAGCTCTCTATGCCATGTTCCTTCTGGAACTTTCTCCTGTGACACTGACTAGATGCTACCCCATTGGGAGCATGATACGGTGTCCCTGTCACTAATGGCCTGAAAGCTGTAGGTGCTTCCTTCAGTACCTGGTGACAGTCTGGGAGAGGCTGCTGTCTTAGTCACTGTTCTTGTTGCTATGACAAAAGACCAGACAAGTGCCGAGAAGTGGTTCAGAGAGTAGAGATGCTTGCTGCCAACTCTGACATACTGAGTTCAATCCTCAGAACCCACATGGAGGAAGAAGAGAACCAGTTCTCTCAAGCTGTCCTTTGATCTCCATACAAACACACACTGTGACAACATTCACACACACAAATGAATAGATGCTTTTTGAAAAAACCTGACGAGACGCTAGTCCTGTGGTACTTTCTCCTATGGTCCTGCCTAGGGGCCCTCATCCCTGAACATAAGAGGATGGTGCATAGTAGGTCCTCAATAAATACAGACTGAGCTGATGTTTGAGGGGAAGAAAGGTGGGTATTCAGATAGGTAAGGGCACGAGTGGAGGGAGAGATGGGAGGAGTGAGGGGTGGAGGGTGGAGGGGCAGTTAGAGGGTGATCCTGGCTCCTACAGGGCATGGAGAGGCCTCCAAAGCAGGGGCTGCTCCTCACTGACCCACCTGTGCAGACTCTGCAGCCTCCTAGCAGGGTGCTGGGAGAGAGGCTCTGGGGATTAGGTAGACTGGTGGCCAAACTTCAGCCAGGGTGTATCTGCACCTCATTTACATACGGGTGTGTCAATCTGCCGGTGACTGGGGTCTTTTCCTCTACCCACCCCCTGTCACTTCATGTCCTGCAGACCCTGCAAGAGGCAAAGGGCTTCTGTTTCCCCACAAGAACTTCCTGGGAGTGACCCTCTCAGCCTGTGTGCCTCCTGCATGCCTCTTCTGTGCAGACTTCTATACATGTTAGCGCCCCCCCCACCCCCATCATCATGTGTCATAACTGTCCCATGTCACAGGGGGAGGCCTTGAGAGTAAGTCAGGCAGGCTGAGCTCAGACACAAACATTCTCTCTGCTCTTTTACCTTAGGAGAAACTGAGGCATTGTCGAACCCCACTGATGCCGGGGTGGGGGGGGGTAACAGTGGCTCAGGGATCAGCCTGTACCCAAAGTAGGTAGGGCCTGCCTGAGATGTGCACAGTCTCCTGTTTTGGGGACAGCCGCTGGCACGGAAGCAGGCGCTTGGTAAACACCGCCTGCCGGCAACCCTGTGTAGGAGGGGACCAAGCATATGACCAGCAAAGTGGGCGGAAGAGCCTCATTACTTTCGGGGTGAAAGTAAAACCAGCTTCCTGCTGGGGATCCTGGTGCCTGGCTGGGCAGGCAAAATGGCTCCAGTAAGGTCAGCTACTTCCCACTGGAGCCCTGGTTCCAAGAACTAGCAGCTTTGGTGCCCCTGTAGCAGTGACAGGCCAGGGTCAAGCTGTGGGCCTATAACTTGCTGGAAGACATTTCAGAACAATAAAGGTGTCTGGCTTTACAAGTCCTCATATTTCATCCCCGCCTTGGCCTCTTGCCTGGGATTTACTGTGGGGGTGTTTTCAGTGGGATAAAGCTGACGCCAGTGTCTCCGATGTCTTGGCCCCTGTGGGGGGCATCATGCCTGCCCTCCTTCCGGGCTCCTTTGACGGCAGACTCACCTCCAGAAGCAAAGGTCACTGGGTTGGGGGTGAAACGATGTGACCTTCTAGTGTCTCCCTGGGTGTCCCAAGAGGCTGGCAGAAGCAGACTCCGGTGCAGGGCCGGCCCCTCAGGATTGATAGCATTCGGCTTTACTACAGCATCTGCCTAGCCCGTCTCTCGGCACGCCAGGAGTTGACAGAAAGAGGCGCCAGCCTCCCTGGTGGGCTGTCAGCCCAGCACACTGTGGGAGCAACTGGGGTCATGGGGGATGGCCAGGAGGACGGTCACTGTCAGCCGCATGCGCCCTCCATTCTGACTTCAGAATGAATGGGTTTGGTTATCTGATGTGTCTCGCGTAGCCACCCTAGGGAATTGGTGCTCTGACTGTTTTATCGTTTGGGGAAACCAAGGCTGGGGGTGGGGGGCAGTGACTTGCTTGGGTCATTTTCTAGAGCCTCTGTCACTGAGTACTACAACTGAAGCCTAAAATACCAGAAATGGGTTTTTCCACAGTGCTGTAGGCCAGGCCAGGATCAAGGCTTAGGCGGGGTCAGGCGCCCTCTGATGGGGCTGGTGAGGTTCCCTCAGCTTCTGGTATCTGGTGTTGGGGTTTCGTTGCAGTTCTAGTGATTAGGCAAGCCCTCTGTCACCGAGCTGAGCCCCTCAGCTCTCAGGGCTTGTGGTTAAAACACAAACCGTCTCCCCCCTCCCCCCAAAAGCCTCATGCTTTAGAGCCTTGTTCCCTGGTGCTGACTTTGGGGAGGTGGTGCGGTAAAAGTATGGAGGAGCCCAGGTGGGTGAGCAAGAGCATTCTAAGATGCCAATAAAGACACCCCAGCTTTCCCCTAGCTCTCTGCTTCCTGGTGACCCTGAGGTAAGCAGTGATGCTCCCCCATGCCCTTCTGCCTTGACGTTCCACATTTTTTCTGCCATGATACTTCATGAGCCGAGGCATGAACCCGGCCAAACCCTTGCTCCTTGAAGCGCCTGTGTTTATGAGGGAAGGCCTGACATGGCTAGCTTCCAGGATTCCTCGGCTTGTGGTCGCCAACGTTCCAGGCTCCGACTCCAGGTTCACATACAAGGCCCGTCTGCTGGAAATCTAACATACTCCGGTGAGGCTTCAGTCTGAGGACCACTGCAGGGACTGCTTAGAAAACCACATGTCCACAGGCATAGATGGGGCAGGCCTGACTAATCCGCCCCTCTTGCTTAAGATCACAGTAGTAGATGGCAGCTACTGGCTATGACACTAAGGCTGCCTGCCACTGGAGTGTGTCCCCTGCCACACCCACCTGTGTGGACTGTGGCCTCAGCTCCAGGTAACTGACAACACAAACAGCTCCAGCCTGAAGAAGTATGTGGGGCAGGGGCAGGTGGGGGCAGGTGAACACACACATATACAAACATACATACACATACACACATACATATATACATACACATACACTCACACACACACATATACATACATATATACATATACACATATACATATATACATACACACACACTTCTAATATTGAAATGTCATTGCCTAGTATTATTTATTTGATGACTTGAAATGGGTTCCCATGTACCCCAGGCTAGCCTCATACTCACTACAAAGCTGTGGATGAACATCTGATCCTCCTGCCTCCACCCCTAGTGCTAAGACCACTGGTGTGTATTACCACACTTCCTAGCTTCTGTGGTGCTGAGGATAGAACTTAGGCTTTGTGCATGCTGAGCAAGCACCTTACCAACAATATCGTCTGAGGCTGTAGGGGTTCGAAGGGCGCCCTGTGTTTCAGTGGCAATCCTATGAAGTACATGTGCCTGCTGTGGTGGTGGTGGGAAAATGGAGGCCCGGGGTAGATACCCCAGCCCGGGTATTGTGCAAGCAACTGGAATCAGGTGGCACCCTGAGTGGTTCCTAGGGACAGGAACCTTCCTGACTGACGAATGTCTAGAACCTTCTGGAACATCTCACGGTTCTGTGACTGCTCACAAACTACAAGGCAGTGGCCAGCTCTGGAGCAATAAACAAGTCCAGCATCCTTGTCTCTTACCCCCTCCCTGCTGAGGGCTCGGTCTGGGACCCTGACATTGTGCTTAGCTCTGGCTTCAAGCACATGGCCCCTCTGATTACTGGGGCTGGTGGGGGGCAGGCAGCAGGGCCTTGGATGGTATTTGTTGGCTTCTAGATTGATGGGGGTTATGTCCACATACAGCAGAGTGTGCCCCCTCTGGGAACCGCCTGGTATGTCTGGTCAACCCAAGAGCCTGGGGTTGCTCTGGAGAACAGCAGAAGGGAGCAGGGTGGTTTCTGCTGGACCGTGAACGGGCTGGACAGCGCTTACAGACGCACCGTCAAGGTCAGGCCCAGCTGCGGGGTGGGAGCCACGGGAGGAGGGGCAGCAGGAGAGGAGGGAGTCGGGCCTGAGGAATTAAGCGTTAGTAAGTAGCCCCGTGCTGGTGAAGTGGACTAAAGCCATTAGAGCTCATTAAAGTTTAATACCTGTCGGGGCTGCGTAGCTGGGTGGCCACTGCTCTAATTTGATGGGTGTAGAGGGAGAATTCACGAATAATCATGGAAGCTGGGGGATGGCTGCTACTGTGCTAACAGATAAAGGACCAGAGGAGCAATACTTCAAAGTCAGTGCTTTGCTCAGTCCCTGGGGGCCGAGGCGTGATGGGCTGCCCTCTAGATCTGGCCCCGCTTGTCCTTAAAGTTCTAGGCCCTGTTAGAGGAGAAAAAAAAACCTTAAAGATACTTTATTGATCTAGGAGTGTTTTGCCTGGATGTTTATGTGTGCATCAGATAGTGACCCATCTCCAGGAACAGATGGTTGTGCGACACCGTGTAGGTGCTGAGAAGCAAGCAGTGTTCTTCTTAACTGCCGGGCCCCCTCTCCAGCCCCTCCATCTTGTTCTTTGTAAGCCTGGTATGAATTCGCTTGCCCCGGTTGGATGCCCCCAGAGCATCTCCTGGGGTAGGACATGCCCATCTCATAGCCACTGCTTTGAAAAGGCCAGCCTCGGGCAGGCACCAAGCACACCTCAGTGACAGCCAGGCTGGCCCTGGAGGGGGTGGCTTAAGCAGGGAATTAGGCCAGATGTTCTCTATGGGCAGAGCGAGGCACCTGGGTCACAAGCAGGAGAGAGCAGAGCAGGCCAAGGAGGTGGAATTGGCTACTGATGTCAGAAAGAGTCAGAAGTAGACAGTTAGGGATCATTCATGGCCAGAAAACTCTAGGCTGCAGAGCTTTAGAGCTTTAGGGAGTGTCACAGGGGTACAGTCAAGGCAAGCTGATGTCTCTGACCCACCCCCATCTCATGGCTGGTCTCCAGTCTGGGATCACTCCCAGAAAGGATTCTCCCATTGCACAGGTAGACGACTGAGGCTGGAGAGCAGGTTCCAGTTATACAAGGGTAGAACAGCAATGAAAAGGGGCCTCAGAGTCTAGAGGCCTAGCCAGGATGGCCCCAGGCTGGCATGTGTCCTGGCTGGAGACACTGCCCCATGGCTGGCGCCCAGCTCCCCTCTCTGGCTTGGCGGCTGGGCACCGTGCCCAGCCTTGCGGCAGGGCTCCGGGGCTCCCTTCTCGCCAGGGCTCCTGAGAAAATCCTTCTGGTCTTTGACTCATTCTTAATAAAGGTTCTTCCATCTGCCAGCTCTGTCCTCCCCTGCCCACGCTCTCCAGGGGCCTGCCCAGAACAGCTCCTGTCACCACCACCCCCTGCCACCTCCTCCCCGGCCTCGGCCCCTTTCCCAGCCTGGCCTGGAGCAGAGCCCAGAGCCCGCCCAGAATAGATCAGCAGTTGGAGAAAGAAGGGATGTCTTGGGAAGGCCTGGCCAGCTAGGTCCCCCAACCAGATCTGAGGACTTGGCGGCCCTGTCCCCTGGCTCTATGCCTGTGGTTTCAAAATGCCCCCCCTCCCCACCCCAGCCTCCTGCTTCTAGCGCGTTCAGTCAGATACAAACGCAGTCTCAAGACAGGCTGCCCGTTCCTGGCCTCAGCCTGTCCTCACTCCCAGCTTGTGGTCCATCTGTGTTGGGAACCCACTGTGCCCCGTGAGGAGGAGGTGAGAAGCTGTGGGAGCCTCTTCTAAGCAGCTCCGCAGGGAATGGGGAGCCAGCCAGTAAGAGGGGAGCTCATTTTGAGAGTTGAGCACAAGCCCGAGTGAACAGACTCTGACTTGGTCTGTAGACCCTCTCTCCCCGCCACCATGGTGCCAATACTCCGCTGTCTCCATGACACTCTCTTGAGCACTTGGGTGAGGTGAACACGTGACCCACTCCATCCGCTGCTGGTGTCTTCCAGTGCATTGTTGCTGCTGCTGGGACCATGGGAAAGGTCCAGGTCCAGCAGCTTCCTTGTCTCGAGCTGGGTGTGGGCTGTGCTGGGTTCAGGACACCTAGGCCAGTGCCAGGTTCCCTCCACAGTCATGATGGGCACCCAGGGGCCCCTCAAACAGAAATGTGCTGTTGGGGACTTGAGTCTACCATGGGCAAGGGTAGAATCAGGAAAGCCTCATCTGGGGACTGTAACTTCTGGCTGCAAAACGATTTCAGCTCTTTTGGTACAGGGTGCCCTCCTTACAGAGCTTGCAAGGTCAGAGACTGAGAAGGAACAGAAACAGACAGACAGACAGACAGACACATACACACACACACAGAGAGAGAGAGAGAGAAAGAGAGAGAGAGAGAGAGAGAGAGAGAGAGAGAGAGAAATGCAGAGGTGTTTGCAAAGAGAGGAAGGAACAGAGAGCCTTAGAGTTCACGGAGCATGGCAGGGGCTGAAGCAGCCGGGCTTGCGCTCGTTGGGTGGGAGGGAAAGGGCAAAGAGGCTTGAAGACAGAAGAGGCAGGTCAGGTGACCTGTCCCAGAGGCTAGGCCTAGTGTATCCCTGCTTGGTCTCCAGTGTTCCAGGGCTTGTCAGGTAACTAATCCTAGAGGCAGTGCCCCCATTTCCTATTTCCGGAGCTGCCACATCCAGGTCAGGAATTCCAAAGTCACCTTCCACGCAGGGAGCTGGGGCTTCTGACTCAGCCCTGAGCTGCCCAGAGCACCTGACAAGACAGGAGGCCATCTGGCTACTCACACGGCTCCACTCCACACCTGGACCCCCTCCCTCGCCTTCTCCAGGGACAGGGCCCCGGTTTTGGAACTGAGCTGCGGGCCATCCTCCTGATGTTCTCCCAGCGCCAGGGCTACGGGCACGGTCCAGGGCCCCCGGCCTTCTGTGTGGGTTCTGAAGTAGAACACAGCCTCTTTCTTGTGTAGCAAGCACTTCACCGGCTGAGCCTTCTCTGCAGCCCCAATGTCTGGTTTCAGCTGAGCCATTTTCTTGGGATGACCCTTAAGCCTCTCTTAGAAACATTCTCTTCCTCTTAAGATTTGTTCTTTTCTTTTTCCAAGACAGGGTTTCGCTGTGCAACTCCAGGTGTCCTGGAACTCTCTCTGCCTCAGACTGGCCTCAGACCCACAGAGATGCCCCTGGCTCTGCCTTCCACATGCTGGGATTAAAGGCGTGCCCCATCCATCAAGATATATTCTTAATCATATGCATTTGTGTGCTGGTTGGGGGGGCCAGAGTGTGCACCTGTGAGTGCAGTGCCCACAGAGGCCAGCAGAGGGCACCAGATTCCCTGGAGCTGGAGTTGCAGGTGACCAAGCTGAGGGATGTGAGTTCTGGGACCAGGCACATTGCTGTGTGTCTGGGCCCTCAGTTTGTCCAGCTGTAAAATGGGAGCACCTGGTTCTGTGTAGTATGAGTGTATCCCCAAGGGCTCTTTATTGGCATCTTAGCAGTACCTGTTATGCCATCTTAGGTGAGCGGTGCTCAGAGCTGTGGCTCTTGGGAACATGCTGGGATTTGGTAAGCAGCTAGGGCAGGGCCTGTGACTAAATCCTAGTGACTGTAAGCAAAAGGGCCAGAGGCTTGTCCCCTCTCCCACACAGCTATGCCACCTCTCCAGCTTGTAAGCAGATGGTCTGCTGCAAGCTGCAGAGACTTTTTTTCTTTATAAGGTTACCAGCTATGGGCATTTCATTACAGTAATATTGAAATATTCACAATACAGGCTGGAACTGGAGGGGGTTGAGGGCCTACTCCAGATGCTATGGCCAGGTTGAAGGGAACAGATTCCTTCAAGGCCCGTTCTAGGTGTCTGTGGTAAATAACCAGCTTCCTCTGGACCTACTGAGAGTCTATGTGCACTGTGAGGTTATGTGCATGTGAACATTCATGGGGGGTGCACATGTAATGTGTGCACATATTCATGTAAGGGATATATGTGTGTTGTATGTCAGCTGCCATGAGTATTACATGGGTATGCATGTAACGTACATGCATGTGAGTGCTCATACATGTGTCCATTTGTCTGTGCATGTGTGGAATCAGTTGCCTTTTCTGCCTACTTGTGAGTATGCATATGCGTGTGCATTGTCTGCCATGTGTGCACATGAGCATGTACTCTGTGTGTGTGTGTGTGTGTGTGTGTGTGTGTGTGTGTGTGTATGATACTTTAGAGCCCTTTGGGGTTTCCTGCTTTTAGGGTTTTACTGCTGTAAACAGATACCATGACCAAGGCAAGTCTTGTAAAGGACAACATTTAATTGGGGCTGGCTTACAGGTTCAGAGGTTCAGTCCATTATCATCAAAGTGGGAACATGGCAGCATCTAGGCAGGCACGGTACAGAAGGAGCTGAGAGTTCTACATTTTCATCTGAAGGCTGCTAGTGGTTTTCAGGCAGCTAGGGTGAGGGTCTTAAGCCCATCCCCACTGTGACACACCTACTCCAATAAGGCCACACCTCCCAACAGTGCCACTCCCTGGGCCAAGCATATACAAACTTCACAATGCCATTTACCTGTCTGTCCCAAGGAGTTCTGGAGTTTGGAGCCCTTCTACCTGCTGAGCAGGGCCTTGTGCCTTCAGAATGGTATATGTCTGTGGGGGCTGCAGGCCTCACAACACTAATGTTTGTTTCACTTCCAAATGTGTGCCACCACTGCCAGCTTCTACCCGCCAAAAATCCAACACCCCAGTTCCCTCGGATCCCTGTAACATCCCTCTGGCTCCTCTATAAAGCTCACAAGCATCTGACATGGTCCCGTCTTCCTTTTGTCATCTGCGAAGTGAGGTCACAGCAGTACTCGGCCTCATTCCTGTGTCTCACAGCCATTGGGCACCCAGGTGCTGGGCACTGCCTGAGGCGTGGGGACAGCAGAGGTCTCCACTCTTGGGGAGAGTGACATGAGCCCAGGATAGCCGTGGGACAGGCTCCCCGTGCTCCAGCTCTTACTGCTTCACGCAGTTCTCTCCCTCACTGCTGATGCCTGCGCAGCCCCAGACTAGCCCCAGCAGGACCAGGACCACCGAGGGGCCTCTCTCAGGACCTGCTATGGCCGTGCCTAGCTTCAGATCATTACCATTTGATTGGCCGGCTCACACCAGTCCTGAAGAGCCAAATAGAGCTGTGACCTGAAGTCCCTGGCTCTCCCCCCCTGCTCAGAGACAGGACAGGGAGAGTGTCTGTGTGACTTTGTGTCTGGTATGTATCTGTGTCTCTCTCCATCTCTGAATCTGTAATTGTGTCCATGTATGTCTCTGTGTGTGTGTGTGTGTCTATAGCCACATATGTGTAGCAGTATGTCTCCAAGTATGTCTGTGCATGCTTCTACATCTAATGTGTGTCTGGAAAGAGTGCAGTGGTGCTTGGCCTTGGACCATGCAAATACCTATCCAGCAGTGGAGGCCCCAGGCCCGGTGTAAATGCTCAGATCAGACCTGGCTGGCTGCGAGTCCTAGGTCCCTATACAGAGACCCCTCTCAGCCCTTCCTGATGAGAGAGCAGTCCCTGGTGATGGCAGAGGGGTGGGGAGGGGTGCCGAGGGCGGAGCCTGCCCATTCATTATTCAGTAGCCCCTCACCTCACATCATTCTCTCCGATACTTTTACGACCTGTCAGTAAATAAAAAGATTCTGTATTATTTATGGGAATGGAGCTGAACGGGCCAGGAGAATTTAGTGTGTGTTCTCTGGAAGCCTCAGATGGCTACAGGGAGAGCCAAGAGGCTGCTGCAGCAGCCACACAGGGCACTCGGGGCCTGGTTAGATTTTCTGAACCACCCCACAAAGATTCACCAACGCCTACCCAGAGGTCCAGTACCAGACCCGGGCAAGTGGCTTAGAGATCATAGGACCCAAGCCAATGGCTGAGGCCCTTCTGTTGGCAGCATTGGTGGCTACACAGGGCAAGATCAGTAGCCAGTATGTGAAGACAGGTGGCAGGGCTTTAGGTTCTGAGCTGAGAAGTGTATAAGGGCTTTATTGAGTACCCACTGTATACACATGACGTTACAGGCAAGTGGGGCTGGTGCATGTCCTATGCCCTGGGGTACTGTGATCTCCCGGTGCCAACTTTGCATAGCCATATTCTATGAGCAGCAGGTCCCTCACTGCCTCCTCTTGAGGGTACTTCATAGTCTGGGTCTACCCTGTCCCTGAGGTAATGCTTTCAGTCCTCCATGTTTACAGCGGTCAGTGTGCAAACAGCAAGACCAGACACCCATCCCCAGATCTCTAGCCTTCAGTGGGTGCACCCCAGGAAACGGGGTCTTCGTTTGCATAATAGCATGAAGCCCTCCCTCCCCCAGGAGGATGTTCTTTGGGGAGGTGAGGCAAATCAAGGAGGAGGCTGTTTAAGTGACGCTTGTGTAAGCCACGTGCAGAAGCCAGAGGCCAGTCTGAAGGGAGGAAGCAAGCTGGGCAGGTTGCCAGATCACACTTGCTTAGCTAGAGTCCAGGAGGCTGGATCCCCACAAATGAGGGCATAGAAGTCAGTCCACAGGACACATGCCCGCTACGGGCTGCCTAGGGGAACATCCGTGGCATTTAGGTTCTAAAGTGTGTCTCATCCATGGACTGTGTGGAGTGGAGTCCAGTGTCCTTTCAGGGTCCCCCGAGGCCAGTCAGGATGCTACCTGATGTGTCAGCCACAGAAGGTTTGGCGGAGCCCTTCTGCCACCCTGCTGTGCCTTAACACCTGGTCCCTGGAAGCTGTGTTCTTTGCTCACCACTGGCTGGAAGCTATGCTCAGCCTTTCACGTGGCTTCCCCATGTGGTCACCTCTCATGGGGACACTCCTTCTGTGGCAGTTTTTTGTAGTATTGAGGCTTTGTGTGCGCTAGAGCCATGCTCTTCTGAGCTGTACCTGGGCCGTCCTTTGATTGAATACTGTTTTTTAAAGATTTGTCTACATTCACTTTCTGTGTACGACTTTTACCTGTATGTATGTCACGAGCCATGGGCATGCCTCCTGGCTAAGGCATCAGGTCCTTTGGGACAGAAGTGAAACCGTAATGGTGAGCCACCATGTGGATGGCTGGGAAGGAAACCCAGGTTCTCTCTATGAGCAACAAGCACGCTAACCACTGAGCAGCTCTCCCGTTCCCTTTTAAGATTGTGAGATAGTGTCTAAGCTGCCAGTGTTGGCTTACTCTAGCCCAGGCTGTTTGTGAACTTGGAATTCTCCTGCCTCAGCTTCTTCAGACCCAGTCACCACATGGCACCTTGATCAAGCAGGACATGAAGAGAATCAGCCCAAAAGACAAAGCCCAGTTCATGTAACCTGACCCCAGAAGCCCCAGCCGTTCCATGGCCACTGCCTCTGTCCACTGAGATTAAGTTGATAGGTTTAGTCTATCCTCAAGAACTTGGGGCATACACACAGCGACGTGGGGGGGTCATAGTGGACCACCGCCCCCGACACTGGAGGGAACAAGGATAGTCCATGCCTGCGACTCTGCAACAGAGGGGTTACATTGGAGGTGTTTCCACAGGAACGCCTGCCCAGAGTCCTCAGAACTGGGGGTGTTAGAAGGGAATGGCACCAGTGTCTCAGTCCTGACAAGATCCGGGTGCCCCCCAGATTCTGCAGGAGGGAGTTGAGGAACCAGCTGCTCTAGTCACCGTGGCTTGTGCCACGCCTCACCCTGGTCCTGGCTTGTCAAAGCAGGATGTGGAGCCATGACCTCTGCTGTGTAGGAACTCTGCAGGCTGCTAGTTTCTTTGGCTTGTGCCCATGTGGCTCCAGCCCTTAAGATAGGATCTTCATCTGGGCTGCCCCTCTTACAGTAATGACGGGTAGCTCTTTTTCCTGCTGATGGAGGTGACTTCCCCAGTTGTTGATTGCCAGTGTGAGCACACAGCACCCTGTTGCCACATCTGCAGGCTCTGGGGACTAGAATGAGAGACCATTGTCCGGGCTTCTGTATCCTCACAGACCACATATCCATGAGGCCAGCCCAGGCCACCCAGGTGTAGGTTTCAAGCTAAACTTCTGGCCTCTGGTTGAGAATTCAGGGTTCTGAGCCAGGCATAGCGGCATGGGCCTTTAATGCTAGTACATGGGCCTTTAATGCAGAGACAGGCGGATCTCTGAGTTGGAGGCCAGTCTGGTCTACAGAGGGAGTTCCAGGACAGCCAGGGCTACACAAACCCTGTCTCAAAAACATAAACAAAACAAGCAAACAAAAGGCCTAAATAAATAAAATTTAGGGTTCTATGCAGGGGAGGCCTGGGTTCTGGAAATTTCTGTGCTGCAATAGAAGGTTCATTTAGCACCTGCGTTGCTTGCTCTTGGATACAGAAGGGCTCATGGTACCTTCTCCATGTGGAAGCCTGTGTGTTCTGCAAGCTCCCAGTGACAAATCCCAAAGAGGCACAGTGGGTGCCCTGAGTCATGTCCTAGGGTGGGCTGAAGGAGAACGGGGGCCTTCGGGGAGACCGCCCACACTCGATGGCTGCAGTGGTTGAGGCTCAGAAGTGGAGGTGTGGGGTCTGGCTATGCAGATAGGCTGAGATGCTCCCAAGGCCAGGTAGACTGGTGTCACCACCTTCCTCTGCTGCCATAGCCAGGAATGGCAGCTCACCCTCTCGGCAGAGTTTCCAGGACCGTCCTTCTCGTTACGGTCACTTGGATCTGTGGTCACCCACCTAACTCCCTCCTCCCACTCGTGGGAGCGAGTCACCTGAGCTCACGCAGACCTCCACAGGTTTATGGCAGCCTGGGAAAGGGTGGAACACATCCTGGCTGCTGTAACCAGATTCCTAAAGGCCATGCGTAAGTGTCACATGCTCTAAGTCCCCATTCCTCAGCTCCCTGTTCTATGTGTGCACCGGGTGGGGAGGGGACACCCATGGGACTCAGGCCAGAAGATGAGAACCATTTCTCTATTTCAGGAACATCATCAGCTGCCGGAGAGGGGGGTGTCTGCCACATAGGGCCACAAAGTCCACATTTACGTTAGTCTTGTGCCTGGGTTTGACATCTGACCCTGCCTGGGGCCTCCTTGTTCATTCATTTTGTAGAAGGAAGTTCCAGACTGTTCCCTACCCCCCATGGGATGACATCACTATAGCTTTTCCAGGACTCAGTGCCTAATTTGTGAAACAGCCATGCAGGCCAGTGCCCAAGGCTTCAGAGTAGGGAAAAGTTGCTGCAAATTAGACCTGGAATTGGTGTATATATTGAGGCCTGCTCGGGCAACGTAGCGCAGGCTAGCCTCAATCTCAATCCTCCTGCCTCAGCTTTTGTGCGTTGGGACAGTGGGTGTGTGTTCTAGATCCTTGGCTATTAAGTCCCT
Source organism: Micromys minutus (assembly GCF_963924665.1). Taxonomy (NCBI): domain Eukaryota; kingdom Metazoa; phylum Chordata; class Mammalia; order Rodentia; family Muridae; genus Micromys; species Micromys minutus. The sequence goes on from NC_137959.1 coordinate 42,512,912, forward strand.
CTGAGGAAAGTGTTTCCTCCTGTGTGCCCAGGACCTGCCGAGGGTCTGGCGTATGATAAAAATAATGAACCAGCAAGACTACAGGACCATTCACTAAGGTCCAGACACTGAAGGTGTTGTCCCCTCGTCTCCCTTGTCATTCCAGTCTGGATAAACCAGCAAAGCAGGGCCCTTCTAGATCCCTGGGCACAGCCTGCTCAACCCCCATCTCCCAGGATCCTGTAACCTGGATATGCCCCATTGGGAAGAAGACCTGTTCCCTGTGCAGGAGATGGGCGGGGCCAGCGCAGCCCCTGCTGGCCTCCAGATCCTAACAGCTTGTCCCCCCTGTCCTGAAGGTGCTTGCTGCCAGCCCGGCCGTGACAGTTTTATTGGCCGGCCGGCCTGCTGGAAGGATTGTGGGCTATTTACAGTATTGAGGCCGTGGCTTTGCAAGGAGACAGTTCGCATAAATCCCCATGATGGATCCGTTATCACTTCATTGAACTCGTGGTGGACCCGCGGAAGGCCGGGCAATAACACGCCGTTTCCTAGGTTTGCGCGGCCCTGGGATACATTAAATACACTTTATTTATGGCCAGCCCTCGCGCGCTGTGGGCAGGAGAATGCGGCTTTTGCAACTATCGTCTAATTTTATGATGAGCATTACAGCCGGGCCTATAATTTGCGCCTTTTTATTCATTAGACACTGGCGCAGCCATAAGTCAAAAAGGCCCAGGGATTTAGATGCGGATCCAGAAGATAAACTATTGACAAGCCAGATGTATTTTTACATTAGAGCGCCTTTACAATAGTTTATGTTGAGAGCAGAATATAAATTGCGTTATTAAATATGAGCCTCTCTCTCGGAACTGGGGCTCCTGGTGAGCTGGAGGGGGAGGCCCTGGGGTGGGTGGTGGGGAGGCCAGCCTAATTTCTCAAGGTTGAACACAGGGCTGCTCCAGGCTGTGGTCTGCCCACGAGGAGCTCTGGAGGAGAGTTAAGTGTCAGTGGCATATGTGGAAGCGAGGTGTCAGTCTGGCCTGCTCTGAGCAGGCAGCAAGTGTGGGAACACCTGATAGACCACTGGCCACAGTAAGGATGGTCATGCCTGGTCCCTGCAAAGTGCGGCCTGAGGGTATTGCTGGATACACCCTGTAGTGTGTAGGTGTCCATCGAGACTCTTCCCCGTCCCCCAATGATAAAGTAAGCAATGCCAGAGCCCATGGCTTGCACCAATGTGGAGACCCCAGCTCTCGGGCCCTTTGATGACTTGGAAACCCCAGAAGCTTACTTGCAGGAGCCCAATATCGTGACCCTTGTGTTGGGACGTACTCTCTGGTTGGGAGCTGGCCTGTGCCCTGTACAGAGTCAAGCAGACCCTATCTCTATGCATTGCACACTTAATTGCACCCCTTCCCCCATTTCTAGATCTTGCCAGATATCAAATATTCTCCCTGCTACAGACATCTGAGTCCTATTAGCTCCAGCATGGCTTCTTGTGACCTTGTAAGGGTGGCACACAAGTGCACAGGGCAGCTGCAGGACCCAGCCTTCACTTCAGTCTCTTCAGGTCCCTCGCGGGACTCAGCAATCAGGCCTTTGATACCGTTCCTGGCTTTGTTGGTCCAATGGGAGTGGTCCAGCTGTGGGTCCTTGATATTCTTCTCAGAGCCAGAGCAGAGGTCATCAGACTGCAGCAGCTCGGCACCACTGCACAATAATAGGTCAGAGGCCCAGCAGATGCCTTTTTGATTCAGGGGTCAGCAGGCCCCTGTGTATCTAAAAGCTAGCAGGCCTTGCAAGTCTATAGGCACTCCCTGGAGAACTACTCTCCTGAAGGGTGACCTATAGAGCCAAAGTTACCGGAACGGGACCCAGGGACCTTTAGTGTGGCTGTGGGAGAGGCCGAGGAAGGCCGGGGCTGGCAGGGATGTCCCTAGAACATGCATGTCCCTGTGGGTATCATCTGAGCCTGTACCACCATCCTAACGGGTCATGTGCCTTAGAAAACAGACCTGAGACAGAAGGAGTACATCAAGTGTGCCCCGTCTTGCTCTCTATACGGAAATGCAGCAGGCGAGTGCTCACATCTGCAACCTCAGCACGTGGGAGGCTGAGGTAGGAGGATGGAGTTCAGGGTCAGGGTCATCTCTCCACAGCTGGCAGCACATGGCCCAGCCAGCCTAACTCACTCTCTTAGTCTGCCTCAGTCTCCTTCCTGGCCACCCATCCTGGCCAAGCCAAGCAGAAGCCCCACCCCTTTCAGGGAGCCCTCCTGCCTGTGAGAAACTACTCACAGGCTCTGGCTTCCCTTGTCATCCTTAGATATCAAGGAAGAGCCACCGAAAAGATGCAGACATTGGCCCTGAGGACAGGTAGTTATCATCCTTTGCAAGCTTTGTCCCAGCAGCCATTGCTGCCTGTAGTTCAGGGGGACAGTCTAGAAGCCTGTTGCGGGCTGAGCAAAGCTGCTGGCTCCTCAGAGCAGGCTGGCTGGCGGCACTGGAGGAGAGATTGGAGAGGGAGGACGGCCAAGCTTTCCAAGTTCTGGCGGGTCTGCGGGAGGTCTGCTTGCCAGGAGAGAGCTTTGGGCGGGAATGGATTTGCTGCTTGCCTGATCCCTGGTGGGATCCACTTGGCACTGGACACTCAAGTCTGGAGCCGAATGCTGCCCTGGCTGCACAGATGGTGGCAAGGCTGGGGACTGGGAGACGCCTTGCAACTGTGGCATTCTGGGATGGCACCACTGCCTTGATCTCTGTGGGGCCGTGGGGGGAGGCATATGGAGGGTGAGACCAGGGTGGGAAATACACCAGCCCCTCCTTGCCTGGTCCTATCTCTACAAACAGAAACCCTGTAGAGTCCAGGGCTCATGTCCAAAACAGTTATAGATCCCTGTCCCCGCCCTGCTTGGGTCTGCTGTGAGTGTATACTGTCCAGAGCAGGCAGAGCAGCTGGGTGGTGTGTGTGTGTGTGTGTGTGTGTGTGTGTGTGTGTGTCCTCTGTTCCTGTGTACACAGGTGTGTGTTTGTGTTTCCATGGATACCTGTGTGTGTCTCTGTGTGCATTTGTGTAACTGTGTATGTGTGTTTCTGTTTCTTCCGTTCCTGTGTGTACATGGATATGTGTGTATGTGTGTGTGTGTGTGTGTGTGAGTGTTTGTGTGCACCTGTGGAGGCCAAAGGACAATGTTAGGTATCATTCCTTGGGTGCTTCTGTCTACTTTGTTTTTTTTTTAATCTATTCTTTTATATCTTCATAATGCACACATATGTACATACATACACACACATGCATACATAGTACATACATATATACACACATACATAGCACACATACATATGTAGTACATATAAACACACATGCATATATAAGTGCATACACATGCATATACATACATGCTACATAAAAACATACATACATACTTACAAACATACATACATACATTCGTACATACATACATATGCTGTTTGTCTGATGCCTGGTGGGATCCAGTTGGCACTGGACACTCAAGTCTATCCTGACCCCAACACCATGTTTTTTGGCTTTTAGTTTGTTTGTTTTTTCTAAATTTGCTCTTGTTTAGTTTATCAGTTTTTCATCTTGAGTGAATGGGTGTCTGTATCTGTCTGTGCACCACATGTGTGCCTGGTGCCCAGAGAAGCCAGAAGAGGGCACCATCCCCTGAGACTAAAGTTACAGGTAGGTGGTTGTGAGCAGACATGTGTTTGCTGGAAACCAAACTCTGGTCCTCGGGAAGAGCAGCCAGTGCTCTTAACTGCTGAGACACGTCTCCAGCCCAACACATTAGTTTTTTGGTTTGTTTGTTTGTTTGTTTTAAGACAAGTCCTCAAAGTAGCCCAAGGCTCTCCAAGTAAGCTCCCCAAGCAATGGGGAGCTGCCTGTCTCTGCTTCCCCACACAGAACCATTCGTGTGTGTGCTGGGATTTGAACTCACGCCCTCACACTTGCACTGAATGACCTTTACCAGCTGCTCCGTCTCCTCAGTCCTCAGTACCAGGCCTGTTTCACCCCGCCCCCCAGCATGACAGCAGTCAGTTCAGGATGTGAGCTCAGGACAAACCTCATGGACACCTCACAGTGCTGGGCAGAAACCAAGGACAGGGAACCGAGAAACAGCAAACACACCAGAAATGAGAGGGTTAGAAGGTCCCAGATCCCACCCGGTCCCCAAGAGAGCCACAGTGCTGGTAGCTTCCACCAGGGGGTGCTATAGAGCCTGCTGTGCTCCTACTGTGTGTGAGGCCATAGCAGGAGGTACCCTGTCTTTACGTCTTGTGGCTTCAGTTTCCTACATTGTAGATGGGAATAATAACTGCCTACCGTTGTTGCCAGGGCTGTGGGAAGATCAAATGTCTAGACGCCTGCATGGGAACCACCTTCTCTACCCCATCATTCATTCAACAAGCCAGGGCACAGATAAGTGCACGGCCCCATCTCAAACAAGGGCCCTCTGCTCTGTAGGCCACTGATCCAGCCAGCAAGCATTTAGAAGGCTGCTTTGACCCTGCAGGGAAGACAAGGTGGGGTTTCTGGTGACTGCTGGCCCTGTGAGTGGTTTTCTCCTGGCGTAGGTGCGTGCACGTCAAACGGGTTGTCACCACAGATCACTTTTATCTCGCTGGCTGCCCCTGGGTGGAGGTGGCAGGCCAGCTGTGTCTCCAGATTGCTAGTTCCCGCAGGAATGGCCTTCATCCAGAAAGAGGCAGCCACCATGAACCCTCAGGGAAGGCATGCCTGCTTTTGCTTCTAGTCCCGGGATACCCCCACAGGCCACTGTCACGTCCTGAGACCTCCTCCCTGGACATCTGGCAATGCCTCTGTGGCCACCAAGTAAATGTGGAACATTTCCCGTCCCAGTACTGCCCAGGTCGACCTGTGTCCAGCTGCCCTCTGGGGACACCTGCCCAGGTCGTGCCCACTCCTGGCTTTCCCTGTGGCTTGCCGCCAAGGTAGTTCCTCTAATGGGTTAAGTCACTCTGCAGTGTGCGCACACATGGTTGACATTATCGGCATGAATAAAAGATGAGTCCTGCCGGGAGGCTGTCAGGACAATCCTCTCTGCTGAGGCGGCTCAGCAAGAGTGACAGTAAAAGACTCCGTGGGGAGGGAGCTGGGGGTGCCCCCCTCACCCACTAAATGAGGGATGGTACACCTCCCCAGGAGGCCTAGTGACAAGAGATGCCTGGGGGGGCTGCCGGAGGGGGGGTTCGGCTTGCTGGCTGGGGGGTCCCATGATTCAGGTTTTCATACAGCCCCTCCTGGCCTGGCATTATGCTAAGGACTCAGTATAGGAGGTGGCAAAATGGCCTGAAGAGGCAGGAAGCTTGAGGGAGGGCATCCTAGGTGATGTCACTGTAGGCGCAATGGCCCTGGAACCCCAGTGTCCGAGTGATTTTGGAAGCTGGGATCAGAGAGCGAGGATAGAGATAGAGAGGCTCCCAGGACTTCAGAGGGGACTCGGGACTTTGGGCCTGGAGCCGCACAGGTTCCCCTAACAGTTGGGATACCACTGCACACGGCTGATGAACAGGGCAGGTATACAGGGCTCCAGTAGGGCAGGGCCAGGTACACACTCACTCACCTGCCCAAGTGCTTTGTTTTGACAACAGACTGCGCAGCCTCAGAACTGCTGCTATTGGATGTATCTGGCAAGCTATAAACTCAAGAGTACCAGACCTCAGGCCATAGAGCCATGCTAAGGGGCATTCAGGGGGGTCCTGACCCCAGATGCTGTTGGGGAACAGCACAGAAGTAGTACTACTGGGGCTGGAGTCCTGACTCAGCCTGTTTCGAAGACCTGGGCACTTCTGATCACCTTATAGGGCAGACCCTGAGCCATATCTATGGCCTCATCTTCTGTGTGGCCCTGTCACTCCTTAGCACTGATCCCTGGAGAGTGTCCAAAGTCACCCCAGTCATGTCCTCCAATGTTTGCAGCAAGTTGGGGTGTGCTGGGACTGGTACCCAATGAGTTGGCATGGCCAGATTCATGAATGCCGGGGTCCAGGGGGTTGGTGGAAGTCCTACGGCAGCCTGTAACAAGTCATTAGAGAAGAACTGGGGACCATGGACAGGAGGGAAGGACTACAGAGCCAGTCAGGCCAGGGTGCAGATGAACAAGCAGAGGAGGAGCCATGGTGAGTGAGTGAGTGTGTGTGTGTGTGTGTGTGTGTGTGTGTGTGTGTGTGTGGCTATCTGTCTGTCTGTCTGTCTATGGGCACATCAGCACATCATCCACCCATAGCTCTTCCTGAGTCTTGAAGTTGGATCTCTCACCCTAAGGGACCTTGTACCTAGTCACCTAGATGAGGTCCCTTGGCCCGTTCTTAGGGCACATTTTGTAGCAGAAGTCAGCCCTAGCCCCTGTGGCCCACTGAGACAGGCTACAGTCTGGTCTGGTGTCCATCTGTGACACAGGTGAGGTAAGACCCACCCTGTCCACTCAGCACAGGTGACCAGAGCTTCTTGGAGACACTTGGCACAAAACAGGACCCTGTACTAAAGGATTGTAGCTCCCATCCCCAGAGACAGCTGTCCACATCTGTCCTCTGTCCATCTATCTGCCAGGAAGGCACTAGAGCATGTGGCCCTCAGGCCCAGGCAGGACAGTAGACACAGGCTATGCCCCCAACATGCCTACTCCCTTGAAAACGGTAGCTTAAGGTTCATGGAATAGGAGTTGTAATTCACAAGATATTTAAGAAGTTGGCCCCGACCTCTGCCTTTCTTTAGGGGTCCTAAGGAGGCAGGGTACCTGGTGAGGGACAGGACAAGATCTTCTGCAAGCAGCTCACCTGGCCGGGGCTTCAGGATGGCAGGGTGTAGACATGTGGATGTGAGTCCGCTGAGCATGCCGCATAGACCACGTGTGAGCCCGCAGGTGGGTGGGATGCACCCGCTGGGCCTTCCAGCCCCGCCCCCTCCCTGCCAGCCCTCCAGGATCTTGCTCAAACACTTTAAAACAATCTAAAAGTAATTATTATGAACAGGCTGCTTGGTAACACCTGCTCCAGCCATCCCCCGGAATCGCTGGTGTGCCCACACCGAGCCCTGACAGGCACACAACGCCCTGCCCACCCCCCACTTCCCCCCCCCCCGAGTCACCAGATGCCGCGGTGCCCCCCTCACCGCCCCGCCGCACGCCTGTGATGCCAGCACGACCCGCACAGCTGTTGCTCGCAGCCATCAGCGGCAAAATCATCCCCACGACGTCATGCATATGGAACGTCGCTGCCGCAGAATATTTATTTAAACATGTGTCAGGGCCCCTTTGGGTGGCAGGCAGGCTTCGTCTCACCTGCCAGGCAGCTGGAGCAGGGCAGACAGAGGGATGCCCAGGGAGGGTGCACTAGCATTCAGCTCTACTGTGGTACCATGGGTGGGGCTCCATCCCTGTCTCCCTGTCTCTTCCTGTGTTCCCGCCTCCTCCTTCATGGTCACAGCTGTAAAACAGCACTTAACCCCCACCTCATCCCCACCCCCAACCAGGGGACAGGAACCCATGCTGCAGCGGCTTCACAGAGATTTGTCACAGAGCACTGTCAGACAGGCGTCAGGGGCGGAGGGGGTGGGTCACAGGTAAAAGGAAACACACAGAAATGTGGAGAAAGTACCTGCCGGGGAGACAGCTTTTCCTACAGGCTGGGGAGGAAGTAAGACTCGCAGATTCAGGCATGGCTTTGAAAGAGGGTTCTTCTGGGATGGGCCTGCAAGGGTGACCTGGAAGGTATAGTCACCAGGGACACTTTATGACCTCCTGAAGTGTAGGACACCAGATCCTTCAAATGAGCATGCCCTGGAAGCCAGCTGCAGGGATGAGGTTATAAAAACAGTGTCATGCACACACCGCCACCCCAGCCACCTCCATCTCAAACAGGAGAGCGAGCCAGCCACCCTCACAGAGCCACACAAGGCCTGAGTGCTGAGCTGTGTGAAACAGCCTCTCCTTCTGTCCTCTTATGTCAGGGAAGAGACATTTGGGCTCCCATTGCAAAGAAAAGACTGAGGCTGGCTGGGAACTCATAGCTAGTAAAGAAGGAGGTGGGAACCTGAGAGAGCTGGGCTGAGGACTTCTGGAACTCATAGCTGTTCTCCTCCTCAGAAGGGGAAACTGAGTCATGGAGGGGTGGGGTGATCTGGTTGATCAGCTTGTCATGACCAGGTTTCATTCTTTAGATAGACATAGTTCATACCCACTCTGCCAACTGCTTTCTCCAAGAATGAGTGGATAGATGGATGGTGAATGGATGGACGGACGGACGGATGGATTGATGGATGGATGGATGATGAATGGATGATGGATGGATGGATGGATGATAGATGGATGGATGATGAATGGATGATGGATGGATGGATGGATGATGGATGGATGATGGATGGATGATGGATGGATGGATGATAGATGGATGGATGATGAATGGATGATGGATGGATGGATGGATGATGGATGGATGGATGATGGATGGAAGGATGGATGGAAGGATGGATGATGAATGGATGGATGATAGATGGATGAGGGACGGAGGATGGATGGATGGATGGATGGATGGATGGATGGATGATGGATGGATGAGGGACGGAGGATGGATAGATGGATGGATGGATGGATGGATGGATGGATGGATAGGTAGATGGATTGATGGCTAGACAGATGGAAGCTTGGAGAAACAGGAATGGAAAGGTAAAATATTGAATAGATGATGAGTAGAGGGAGGGAGGGAAGAGTGGGTGATAGGCAGGTGATGGACAGATAGATGATAGATGGATACACAAGTGGGTGATGGAGCGTGGAGAATTGGGTAGATGGACAGATAATAAGTAGGTGGGTGGGTGAAGGTTAGATAGATGGTTAAAAGACAAGTGGGTCGGGGCTGGAGAGACGGCTCAGTGGTTAAGAGCACTGCTCTTTTAGAAGTTCTGAGTTCAATTCCCAACAACCACATGGTGGCTCACAACATCTGTAATGAGATCTGATGCCCTCTTCTGGTGTGTCTGAAGACAATGACAGTGTAGTCACACATATAAAATAAATAAATCTTTAAAAAAAAAAAAAAAGACAGGTAGATGGTGGTTGGGAAAACTGAGGAATGGACAAATGGGTTGATGGATGGGTGGGTGGGTGGTAGCAAGTACCTTTAGCTGCTGAGTGATCTCACTGGCCCCGAATGGATGGGAAGATAGATGGATGCAAAGAAGGAAAGCAGGACCTTGAGTCTCAGCAGGTTAATAAGGCTCTGAGTTCTGAGTGTCTGCAAGATCAAACAGGTGGGCTCCAGGAAAAGCTCAGCCCAGGTTCAGCCTGGCTTTGCCTTTGGCAGAGCCTGAGTCGATAATATCATCAAAGGATGAGGCTAGCTGGGGTCATGGGGGTCAGGTACCTACTGTGTGGTCCAGGCTTTGGAGCCAGGCCATACAGATTCCAGGCTTGGCTCCACTGCTCGCTGCTCTGGAGCTCTGGAGAGTGGCTTCAGGCATCATGCTCACCTATGGACTGGGTGTGGGTGTCACAGTGGCACATGGCCTGTTCTCCCTTGTGGGGTGCCCAGAATCCTCCCCCTGGGAACTTTATACCTGGTGCTAACCGCTGGAGTTGCTGGTCCTGATTCTTCCACCTAAGCAGCAAGAGGACTTGGGTCCCTCTGGAGTTTTTTTTTTCTTTTTCTTTCTTTTTTTTTTTTTTGAAACAGAGTCTAAGGTAACCCAGACTGGCCATGAAACTGGCCATGAACTTAGAGTCAAGGGCAACCTTGAGCTTTTGATCCCTTCCCACCTGCTTAGTGCTGGAATCATAGGCATGGGCCTCTGTGCTCTATGCCTCCTTACGGGATGCTAGGTGTGCACTCTACCCACTGAGTTTCATTCCCAGATGCTGGGGAGGACAAGCAGGCTGTAAGCTGGCCCCACAGATCAGTCTCCAATCATGTACCTGCCTGATGGATGAACTGCAACCTCAGGGTGCTCCGTCTCAATTCACCCCAACCCCATTTGTGGTAACCCAAGAACCTGTCCCCAGAGGAGAAGCCATCAGGATCAGGAGCAAATACTTCTGGCCCCAAAGATAAGACCTGGGTGCTACCAGCCATGGGGGAGCTGTCCTTGTTTGTCTTCTGGGTACAATTGAGGCTGTATCCTCTTCAGCTAGTGTGAGAGGAGGTTGGGGTTGGGGATCCCTGTGAGAAGACTCAGTAGGTAAAGACACTTGCCACCAAGGCCAGTAGCCTGAATTTGGTCCCCTGGCAGCACATGGTAGGAAGAAACAATGGATCCCCAAAATATTGCCCTCTGAGGGCATGTGTACACACAAAAACCCAAATAATGGATGAATGTAAAGATTTGTTTTTAAAGAGCCCCTCCACCCAGCAACTCATGGCAGACATACATAGTGTGACCCAGGAGTTCATGACACTCTCCAGCTCTGGAGGACACACCTGCAAGCCACGTGACTCACTGTGTAATATCTAATCAACAGATACCAGAGGGGCCCAAGTAGGCTCCTGCCTCTCCTCAGCTCACGCCGCCCAGGGCACACCTCCACCAGGCCAGATGTGCAAGTTCTCTACGTGGCGTTTACATCTTGTAAAGTCAGCTGTATTACACCTGGAGAGCAAGGGGCACCTTGGAAATATCCAGGTCAGGGCCAAATGGTTACCCACAACATCCTCTAGGAGTTGGAGGGCACAGAGACTAGGATTGTTTGTCTAGGGCTCTTAGCCAGCTCTGACACAGTCTGATCATGCCTATGGTGCCTTCATCTCTGGGGACAAAGCCAGAGTCCTCACACTGGCCCCTAGGCCTTGTGTGACCAACCCCAGACCCTCCAACACTCTTTGTGTTTCCTTAGTCAGTGCTCAGCCCTGGTCTGCTGCCCGCCCCCATCAGTGGTGGCTACACTTGGCTTGTTCCTCTCCAGCTCCCTGCGCTCCTGTCTCTGCCAGGCTGTGGCCAAGTCTCCCTCTTACCTCAGGACTCTCCATCTAGTGCCTCCCCAGCTGTTTTCTCCAGCTTTGGGTCTCAAAGCACAAGGTCATGGGTGCCTGCCTGCACTTGCTCTCTGGCTCCCTGCTGGACCGTCAGCTCCATCCGTGAAGTGTTCTGCCCAGTGCACATCCCCAGGGCTGCCAACAGGGCTCAGAGCAGAGAAGAAGCAAAGCCAGACCAACACAATGGCAACACGCCACTAATCCCGGCACTCGGGAGGCAGAGGCGGGCAGATCTCTGTGAGTCTGAGGCCAGCCTGGTTTACAAAGCAAGTTCCAGGACAGCCAGGGCTGCACAGAGAAACCCTGTCTGGAAAAACCAGAAGAGGGGGAGGAGGAAGAAAAGGGAAGGGGAAGAGGAGGAGGAAGGGGAAGAGGAGAAATGGTAGGGGGAGGAGGAGGGAGAAGCAAAGATAAAGACAAAGGGGCAGTATGGGGGCTCACTCACTCACTCACTTGCTTCCTGGGTACCACAGTATGCCACATCTAGCACTGCCCCGCCCCCTCCCAGCATGGTAGGCTCCAGACAGAAGCCTGATACATTGTATAGCTCCTACAGCCCATGATGTAAGAGCCTGCTGAGAAGATGAAGGGACAGAGGCAGGGCCACGGTAGGGAATAAAGTCTGCACAGATATACAGTGAATCGATAAGATGCACACAGAGGGGTTTGGGGATGTGGCTCGCTGGGTAGAGTGCTCACATAGCAAGCCCAAGGCTCAGGGTCCATTTCCAGCTCCTCATAAACCAAGCACAGTGGCCTGTCTGTCATCTCAACACAAGAGAGGCAGGGGTGGCGATGGAGAGGCAGAGAGTGAGGATCAGAAGTTCAAGGTCATCCATAGCTATGCAGCCTGTGTTGTATAGAATTCTGGGAGAGAGAGAACTATGGAACACCATAGTGAAATGTTGGCAGTCCAGAGGAATGGCCAAGAGCAGCAAGTTCTTGTGTGCATAGTTTGAAAGCCAATGCTGCCTCTCTCCACCCAGGTTTCTGTGCCTTGCCCTAGGACAGTGGCTGTCGACCTTCCTAGTGTCATCACCCTTTAACACAATCCCTAGTGCTGGGGTGATCCCCAGCCATAGAATTATTTTTGTTGCCACTTCATAACTATATTTGCTACTGTTATGAGTCATGATGTAAATATCTGATATGCTACCCCAAAGGGGTCATGTCAGGTTGAGAACCAGGACAAGCAGAGGGTCTCTGAGACAGTCCAACGCCAAGCATGGCTCACAGGTATGTCAGCCCAGATTCTTTTGTTAAATCTGATTTTGTTTAGGATGGCCCTACAACGTTGTCCAGGGTGGTTTGGAACCTGAAATCCTCCTTCCTTAACTTCCCAACAGCTGATCTCTAATGTTGACATGCTCTGAAAGCACAATTCTTAGGTGCCTACCTGACCTAACCCTGATTCCAAGTCTTTTCCCTTCTGGGGGTGGGATGAGGGTGGGAACTCTGGCCTCAAGGGGGCGATGTGGAGCCCTCAGCATCTGCCTTTCTCCTCTCTGACCCTAGGCCTTGCTTGACCTGGCTGCCTATGTTGTCTCAGAACTGGCCCAGCCTCTGTGCAGGCTCCTCCCAGCCCACCTGGGCAGGCAAGGGCAGCACCCAGCGCCCAGCCACCCACACACCCTCTCCTGACAGCTTCATCAAGCCCCCACCATCCGTCCCATTGTTCCTGACATCTGTTTCAGTAAGTGATTAATTGCAATTAGTGAGCGATTTGAAAGCCCTGGAAAAATACTCAGCAGAAAACTCATCAAGATTAATGAGAGGCAGGCTTTCAGGGAGGGGCGCAGGACCCACAGCACAGCAGGGACCCAACAGGAGCATCCCCACCTGGGCAGATGTTGAGAGACACTCGCTGAGGAGACGACACCCACCCCATGCCCCAGCTCACCCCTCCTCCCGCATCAACCACCCTTGGGTGATTTCTCATCCAAGTACACTTATTTATTACCCACTAATAGGCTATTAATAAAGTCCTGTGAGTGTAGTAAGATAAGGCACTGAGGGCAGAGTGAATTGCAAAGCTTCCAGAATGTTCTATCATTGACTAACATGGGACCCCAGTGGGAGGGCCTGAGCATGGATCCTCCTGCAGGGAGATTTCTGGGAACCAAGAATGAGCAAAAGACCAAGAGTCAAGTCCTGGCTGGGTGCCCTGACACATGCCTGTCACTCCGTGTTCAGGAGGCAGAGGCAGAAGGATTGCTGCAGGTTTGAACATGGGCTACTTTTTGTAGTGTTAGTTCCAGGACAGCCAGGGCCATCAAGAGTGACACCTTGTCTCAAAAAATAAGACCAAAGAAAAACAGAGAAACGCCTATGACAGGTCTGGCCCCACCACCTTGCTTCCTTGGCAGTCTTCTAGGTGGATGTAGGTTTGACGGTAATGATGGTGGGTGGAGTTTGGATGGATGGATAGATGGATGGATGGTTGATGGATAGATGGTTATTGGATGGATGGTAGATATATGATGGATGGATGAATGGTTGATGGATAGATGGTTGATGGATGGAGAGATGAGTAGTGGATGGATAAATGGATGAATGATGGATGGATGGTGGAGGGATGATGGATGGATAGATGATGATGGATGGATGGATGGATGGATGGATAGATGATGGATGGATGGATGGATGGGTAGTGGATGGATATGGATCTTCTCTATCTACTGCATCCCTTGCTGGTCAGGCAAGGTCCCTCAGGCTGAGGGCAGCAGGCTTCAGACCAGCCTAGACCAGCTTTTCCACTTCCCTGTACAGATCCAAAGACTGTGCCCTGCATTGCCCGCTGCTACCCTGTCTCTGGGACTCTGAACCTATCACAGCTCTAGAACTGTGTGCTTTCACCTGACATCTGGTGATGTCGTGGGAGGGTTGGAGCCTGCTTGCTTTCCTGTTGTGCCCTTTTGTGGGCTTGGTGGGGGTCATCTGAGAGGGACAAGACTTTGTGGGATACTCAGATAATTCACAATCCTCCCAAGTGATGCCGCAGCCTCTGCCCTCTTTGCGGTGGGCCAGGCCAGCTCAGATAATATGTTCTGGCCTCTTAGAACTGGCTGTACAAATGTGGCCAGTGTCCCATGCAGGAAAAAACCAGGCAGATGAGAGAGGGTGCCTCCACTCCCCTGGGCGCTGTCTGTCCTGACTGTGAGGGGTGGTGCTGTAACTACTGTGTCCCCATGTGGAGTCTCAGCTGAGCAGCTTCCTGTGAAACCTCTCTACCTCCAGAAGCCTTTCAGACGATGAGACTAAGGTGGCTGGTCCCTCTCCCAGCCCAGGATTAATAGAATCTGTTCAAATCTCCTCTTCCCTGAACCCCACCATCAACACACTACCCTTATTGCTATCTACAAACTACACAGAGACCTCAAACCCTGAGCCTCTGGCCACACAGCGAACACTGGCTCCGCCCTGTTCTAACCCTAAATTCTGGCTCCCTTACGCAAGCCCCATCATCCATCCACACCCTAGTATGAGTTTTGTCAACCTGCAGCCTGAGGCACATTGCTTGGGTAACCCTTAGTCTGCCACCTCAAAGAAGCAGAACTTGGTACCCCCATGGTCCAGAGATGAAACTCTGTGGTAGGATGGGCCCTTCCAGGGGTCACTGGAGGCCTGACCAGAATCACACAGCCCAAACTTCAAACCCCAGAGAGAGGAGACACAGAAAGCTCCCCTACTAGCGGCAGGCAGGCAGGCAGGCGGTCTAGAAGTGCTAGCCATAAGCTCCAGAGACTCAGTGCTGCTAGACTCTGCTGAGACTGCAGAGGGAGCTGCAGGCCCGGCCCAGCCAGAACTAACCCCATCTGCCTCGGTGGGCTCCTGGAAGAGGGGTGGGCTGGAGACATCTGGTGTGAGAGAGTGGGACAGGAAGGGGTCAGGCCACTGAGTGTCCTTACCCTCCTCATTCACCCCTTCCCTTTGACTTTTGGCCTAGAACAGATGGCAAAGGTGGGCGGGGCAAGCTTGTCTCACAAGCTGCCACACCCATGAAATTCCCCATTAATAGATGGGGGAGGGGTGAGCTAAGAAGTGGCTTGTTCTAGGGCCTGTCCGCACAGCCTCTTCCTACCATCTGACCACCACATTAGAGTCCCCTGATAGGACCCCTGGGGTCACGGCACCTTCTGGGCCCCTCCTCTAAACAGCTCTCATTCCTGGAGGAAGTGGGGGTCTTTCATATGTAAACAGAGAGCTGACCTCAAGGAAAGCACTGCCCTTCCTTGATCTCCATCCTCGAAAGCCTGCAGAGGCCCAAATGCCAGGTCCCCTGCTGTCCGGAGGAGGCCATATGATGCCTGGGAGGGAAGTGGTGACCGGGAGAACGGAAACCAGCTCCCACACCACCCACACTTGGGAGGGATCAGAGCCCAGGAAGGAGCAGCCCACGGATGCCAGGATGCCCGTCAGTCATTACTTGGGCCCTGTCCCTTGCCCTGCCTGGGCCTGTGCCTCCTGTAAAGAAAGCAGGCATACATTCCTGCAGCTTCCTTCCAGGCCTAGGGCTAGCCAGCAGGTGGTGTGCAGCGGCTCTGCTCCCCTTTTGACCCTTTGGCTGTTAACATCTTTGTACAAGAGCCTGGATCTTTCTGAGCCTGTGCCTGGGAGAAAGGGTTCTGTGTGAAGATCAATGAGTCCTGGGAGGAAAGTGTTGAGCAGCACTGGGCACAGGGCATACCTTATAAAGAGCCAACAGGAGCCCAAGCCTTGCCCACCATACACCAGCCTGTTCAGGAAGACAGACAATTCAGCTTAGTACTCTGTGGTACTGTCTGACCTTTTTCTTGCCTCCCTATGTTTCCTGCCCCTGCCCCCATCCCCAACCTGTGGCTGGAATAAACAACACACCTGACAGTGAAGGCTTCTTCCAACCCCAGAGTCCTACAGCTTTGCTCCTGTTCTTTTGGGTCCCCTCCTCCAGAGATGTAGAAAGGAAATGGGGGGTATCCTGGCAGGAGAAGACAGAGAAAGGGCCCTGCTTCTGCTGATGGTCTGGGACCCTCCCCTCTTGGCTCATTCCTTAATGAATTTTATATCTATGAGCCAGTCACTGAATTCTCAGAGCGGCCTGGAATGTGGGTGTGATTGGGGAAACTGAGGCCCAGTTACTGTTGATGCCCCTTGCCAAGGCTCTGCGGTTAGGCAGGGAGAGGCCAGAATTTCGTGCATGCGGTTGGTCCGGGAGTCCTGTGCCCTGTGAGGCCTCAACAGTTTATCCATTGAATACAAGTGACTAAGAGCTGCCTCGAGGGTCCCCAGGGAACCCTGAACAGCCAGTGAAGAAGTGGAGGCCCTGTGCAGCTTAGGGCCATTGTATGACTGGCTTGAGAGACAACCAGTTGACCTGCAGCGGTGACCTGCTGGGGTCAAGGCAGCCTCCCCCCACCCCCAGATCCATGAAGGTCTAGAGACACATGAGAGCTCACCCCTCTGCCCTCCGCCCTCTGCCCTCTGGAGCCCCGGGCCAGGGCTGTTGGGGGTCACTCGACAGCCACTGTGTCTGCACGCCCTGGGGACTTGCCCTGTTTGCCCTACTGCCTCAGTCAACTGACCTGGACAGAGATTAATGTGGCCAGGGCAAAAGGCCACTTGTGGTGGAGCTGGGGCCAGGGGTCAGGGCAGCCTTGAGGCACCAGAGCTGGGGGTGGCGCCCTGCCATGCCCCAGGTGGCCCAGAGGCCAGGGTGGGCCACAGGGAGGGCCAGTAGGGAAAGGCTCCACTCCACCATCTGGTCCTCTCTGCAGGGAGGTCTCCACACCCCCAGCCCCCAAAACAAGGGCTCAAATGGCCAAGCAGCAGGGAGACAGATGGTGGCTGCTTTGCAGGGTAGAGGGTGTACTTTGTTCAGAGGCACTACAGGCAGAAGAACACATAGGCACACATACACACACACATGAGTGTGTGCACACCTGAAACCCCACGCTGAGGCCTATTTGATTCCTAGCCAGGTTGTGGAGGAGGGTGGGGTTTCTGGAGAGCCTGCAGTCCACACTGTCTAACATATGTGACACACATTATGGCTTACGCAGCAGGTGACTCAACACAGGAGTGCCATGGCCATGGTCACATGACTGCAGACATGCGTGCATGATGACATCCATGCATGTGCCATCCTTGCCCTTGACAGCTCTGCCACCCCCACTGAAGAGTGACTCCATCCGTTCCCCATCCACACTCCTGACACCCATCCTGGACCTATCCTGAAGTGACAAGCCAGCTGCTGTCAGCTGACAATTGTTTTCCTCCTTCCAACCTGAGCTCCAGCTGGTACGCTGTGGCGCCTGCGTTTCACCTTGGTCCTGCCCTGTTCTGGACTGAGAACTTTATTTGTCAAATGAGGGAGAGATGGGCAAGTCACAGCTTACTCAAGCTTTACCGTGAGCCACATGGGACCCTCTGGCTGCCACTGGACAGCTCTCATGACTACCCAGCATCCTCCAGACTACATCCAGCTGCCTAGGGAAGCATCCGCTTGTGATCCAGAAGATTCATGAATGTCTGTCAGGGCTAGAAGTGGGGTGGGCTAGCAAATCAAACCCAATTCTGTTTATAACAGCCACAGGACCCTTACTGGCTGTCATATACTCTGGCCCCAGGTCGGTATTGCCAAGAACATGCCAACCCCTTGGCTCCTGGGGTCAAAGGTCTCTGATGTGGCCTTTTTCTTTTTTTAAAGATCACATCAGGTCTGAAAGCTCTTTGACATGTTAAGGTCAATCAGGAAATGGCCATGGGGGTCTATCAAGGCCCTGAGTAGGGAACAGAGAAGTGGGGTACAGGGAGTTGATTTGGCATCTATTGGGGTATGGCTCCCAGCTCTCTTAAGGCACAATCTGCTGTTCATAACTCACTCCTAGAACCCCGTGAGTATCCAGCTCTGACCACTGTTCTTTGGGTCTCACATCCAGTCCGTGCTGTGCATAGCTCTGGGTGGGTTGTGATCTTCCACATGGGGCACTTATGTCCCTCCTGGGATCACCTCATGCCTCAGTCATCCGCCATCTTATGCTCTACCCTGCTGAAGCCTGTCTCCCCAGGAGCCCGAAGTCCCTCAGGCCTCTGACGGCTGCACCTGCACAGAACACAGTCTGTGTGCAGTCGGCATTGTGTCTTTGTGATGGTTCCTCAGATGAGCCTTTTATCCTCTCAGGGAGAGATGATCCTGCTTGCTCAAGGGGACAGTTGGCAATGTCTGAACATTGAGCTGTCACACTGCGAGGCTGGGTCACTGCCACTTTGTAGGCAGCAGCCATGGCTGTTGTGGATGCCCCATGGTGCTGTAGATGGACTGATGTCCCTCAGGGGGCCTTCTTTACTTTATTGTTTTTATTTTGTTTGTGTTAAACGGGGTCTCCTGTGGCCCAGGCAGGCCCTATACTGCTATGTAGCCAAAGATGACCTTGAATTCCCGACCCTCCTGCCTCCGCATGCTGTGCTTAGAAGCCCGAGCAACCATAGTCAGTTTATATGGTACTAGAAATGGCGCGTAGGGCTAGGCATGTCCCCCACCAGCTGAGCTGCCTCCCCATTCCTCAGGTGGCTTCTTGACTGAGGTCAGAGCCCTTTCATCTCTGGGGGCTGGAGACAGACTTCATCCTGCAGTGAGTGTGGTCCAACTTCTAAGGTGGCAGGTGGCCAGACGTACCCTTTCCACCATGAAAAAACCTGCCTCCCAGACTCGGACATCTGAGTTTTTTCCTTCCCCAGGAGATGACTGAGTGCAGGTGGTCCTCATCTTTTACTGATCACAACCTTCAGGGTGAACGTTGTCCCAGGGAGGGTGGCCCCCTCAGAAGCACACAGGACCCTGCTAGGCCTACACAGAAGTGAGCATCTTAGGATTGTGACTCCCACAGCATGACCCCAGGCAGGCCAGTTTCTCAGCTTCACTGTGGCTGCTTCTCCAGCTGTGAGGCTGCATGTGATACCAGTGGACTCCCGGCAAAGTTTAGAAGAGGGCAGGGTAAGAACTGAGTGCTCAGATCCCTGCCTGGCCTCAGTGACTTTCTATAAATTCGATCACTATTATGGGCAAAATCCTTCAGAATCAGTGCAGAAAGGGGGCCTGCCGGGAATGGTGGATTAATGTGCTTACAGATGAGGCTGGGTGGTACATGCTAATAAGTCACTGAGGCGACTCACTGGATCCTGATGAGCTACTGCCCAGTGCAGCTCTACAGCCTACCACCCATCCTTCCTGTCATGGGGAGTTCTTGTGTGGTAGCAGTATAGCCCTGGACAAGCAGGACCTTCTGGGTCCCCAACCTTAAGATCTAGTTTCATTCCTGAGGCAGACATGGAGCCCATGGGAGCCTCTGGCAGCCACAGGAACTATAGTGGCCAAAGCCCTCCTTGGCTTTCACTACCAAGGGGTGCTAAAGAAGGTCTGGGGCAGAAACTGAGGTGTTGGGACCCTCTGCTGGTCCAGCCTGCCAGGCTTCCTGTCTAAGAGAGAGATGTTGAGATTCAGAGGATGTCCAGGTAGCAGGAGGAGTAGGAGCTATGGCTTCTGGGATTCAGCAAAGGGCAAGTGTCACTTTGACAGTGTCCAGGTGCTGTGTCCCTACCACCACAAGGGGTGGGCTGGCAATTCCTTTAGTCCCCCTGCACACAAGTATACACAGGTATACACGCACACCACACGTGCTTGCGCACACCACACACGGACAGCTACAGCTGTGATTTGGATGATTGAGACCCTGTGTACTGTGACTGACTTCTAGGGGCTAGAACCATCTGGGGAGCCCCGTGGGGGCCCTGCTCACAAGCAGATATCTCAGGTGTGGGAACAGAGACAAGGGATCTGTCCTTCCCCAGGGGTCCACCCTCCCACAGGCCCTGTGAGCAGTATTCCTGGGTGCTTGCCACCTCTCTGCTGGTGGCTTTCTCACGGGCACAGGTGCAACCCGATGTCCACGGTGGAGCTTCTGAAAAACCTTTGATTCCCCAGACGCCCCTGCTCTAACTGCACACGTGCACACATGTGGGGAAGCCAGATGCTTGCTCTGTACAAGCCCTTGATTTTTTTTTTCCTCAGCTCTATCTTCCAGCCTGACTCTCTGGGGAGATGGTAGTGGGGGGGGGGCATGTTCTGAGTTGCCTAGCATGGGGTATTGTCCTTGCTGCCTCCCCCCTCAAGGGCAGCAACCATCTAAAGACTCACCCCCAGGAGCAGCCATAAAGGGGACCTGTCCCTGCAGCTAGGAGTGCAGGCAAGGGGCAGCTGGTGAGCCGGTGAGTCGTGGAGATGGAGAAGAGCACTGGCCACCTCGAGCATGCCCAGTGGCCACCCTGGTGCTGAGGACCAGCCGTCCCCAGGTCCCTCTCCGTCACAGGTGCAGGCCCAGATCCTGTTGAGTGAGGCTGCGTGGCGGGTGGCTGGCAGCGGGCTGCCGAGGCTTCTAAAGGTAGCAGCCATCTGCCCTGTGATAAAAAGCCCCGCGGATGATAAATAGACAAGTCACACGTTTATTGGATTGCAGCTTGGGAGCAGCCACTTCGGGTTTGGCACAGTGTTAACGACAGATTTCTGCTTCCTTTGCAAGGCCTGGCCTCGTGGGGAGCTCGCCAGCAGCCGTGGCCCTCTCCGGGTGGGCAGGGGGAGGAGTTGACCTCAGCTGCCCCCACTTCCATCTCCTAGGCAGGCCTGCTCTCCCCCCCACCCCCCCCCAGCCCTGCCCCAGCTACATCCGGAGGCTTCTACAAGGATCGTGCAGCTGACACCAAAGTCACTGTGGTCCTTGGACAGGTCTTCTGACCTCTCTGAGTGCTAACATCACATCTGTAAGATGGGCTCACTCACGGCCTGCTTGCCAGACCCTGAATACTAGTTGCTGCGACATTTGGAGCCATTCCTGGCATGCATATGGCGAGCATTATGTCACCGCAGCCCCTCATCACACTGCCAGAGAACTCCACCCCCCACTGGATCTGGAGTTGCACCGTTTTTTGGGAACCATTCTGAGAGTAACCCATAGCCCCGGCCTTGACTGCTCCCTCCACCGTGGGCCCCGATCAGGGGTTCTGGTGGCCTGCTTCTGCCTTGGCCTGTGAGAAATGGCAGGAGCTGAAGTACTCAGCACCTCAGTTTCCCATCGATCAACGAGGTATAGGACAGAACCTACATCAATGTAGAGAGATCCAGGGCAAGGGACAGCCTCCTCTGGAGGGATCTGGCGTTGCTAGTTGGCCCTTCTTTGGGAGTCAGTGTGGGGTCCAGGGCAGATAACAAGGCTTCATTGAGCTCCTGGGCTTGTGAAGAGGGAGGCTGTCCAGGTATAGTCAGCCTTCTCTGGGGCCACTTCTCCACTCGGTGGTGGTGAGGCCTATAGCCCCAGCTCAGCTGGAGCCACATGAGGGCTGTGAAGGTAGTTTTCACGGGGTGGTGCCTGCCCCTGGCCTCTGGCATCCCTACCCTTGGCAGATGATGGAGTTTCTCTGAGCCTGTTTGCTCCTCTGGGTTACAAGCTCCCTCGGGGTCGACTGCATGCTCCCTCCCTCAGGTTCTGTCACTGAGGGAGCTTAAAATTCTTCTCAGGCATGGCTCTGGTCTCCTCATCAATCCCAGAGCCTAGGGCCATCTCTACAACTCCATGGCCGGGCCCCTGTAGGCTGCATAGCTTTGTTAACTTCTCATTTTAGCCAAGACCTGGAGTGGGTGCCTGGGAACTATGGCCTCTCACTTCCAACCCTCGGCCCTGCATCAGCCGGAGCCCCTATGGTGTCACCAACACTGGGAGCCTAGTGGGTAATGTGCAACCTCCATACTCAGGGGCTATTCTCTCTGTAAGGATTTGTCTCAGGGGCTGAGGAGAAGGCTCAGTCAGTAAAGTTTTTGCTGTTCAAGCATGAGGACCCGGGTTAGATTCCCCAGCACCCATATAAAAGACGGGTGTGTGGTAAGTCTGTGAGCCCGTCATCACTGGGGAAGAGGAAAGGGCTGGATCCCTGGAGCTTGGGCCAGCCAGTAAAGTCAGCAAGGTCCAGCTTCAGTGAGAGAGCTTGCCTCAGAAGGTCAGGTGGGAAGTGATTGATTGATAAAGTCAGGAAATGTCAACTCTGGTCTCCACAGCCATGTGCATACACACACACACACACACACACACACATACACAGCCATGTATACATACACACACACACACAGGCTCCAGCCATCACAGGACTCCATTGGCTGGAACAGCCCCTAGAAGGGGGTTCACATAAGCTTATAGTGGTGGAAGGCTGGGGCACCTAAGTGCAGGGTTCAAATCTCAGCTCTGTTTATTTGACCTTGGTCCAGGTGCCCTCAGACTTCCTCAGTTTTCCCACCTGGAAACTGCAGCTGTAAGGGCATCCTGTGAGGACAAGGACCAGGGATGAGGTGGGGTCCTCAGGGCCTGAGTCCCTGTCACCTTCACACCAGCTCTGAGTATGGTGCATCTTCCCCGGGGCTAGAAAGCTGACTCAGACTTGGTGGGCTTCACCTCGGGTTGCACAGGGTTCTGGGCGGGGACTGAATTAAAATCTTGTTGTCTCTGTCCCGTCTGTCAGTCTGTCACTGTCCCCCCATACCTCTCCCCTCCCAGTGTCTGAAGCACATGGAGAGACACAGAAGAAAACTAAACTGGGATTTCAGGCTCCCACACGTCTCCATAGGCACAGCCTTCGAGCCATATGGTTCATTCACAATGATGGCCCAGAGAGCTCAAGGGACCTGTTCAGGGTTGCACAGCATCTCCCTGCCAACTGCCATGCTCTTGTGGTGGGTCAGAGTCACAGCATGGACACCTCGGGGCCTGCTGAGGCATGACTAAAAGACTTTATAGGCAAAGATGCACGAGCAGAAGGAGGCAGCCTAGTGGCTGCCCAGAGCTGGCCCTTAGACTGGGCTGTCTGACTTTGCTGCCTGCAGGATCTCCCTAACCTCCAACCCCACTGCTTTTTGGGAAAGCCCTTAATCCTGGCTGAGAGCATCTCTGCTCCTTGTGTGAAGTGTAAGTGTGGGCTGCCCCTCTTCTGGGACTGAACTGGCCTTCTGACTCTTTGGCTCTCAAGATGACATCAATGCAGAATAGAGAACCTGCTATCTAAAAGTAACTGTCAGGCATGGGGTGTGGCTATTCCAAAGGCAGCTACAGCTGCAAACGGGATGGGAAGGGGCATTTATTGAGCATCTGCTGTGTACCCAGACACACTACAGCACTCCGTAGGGAACATGCCACCCAGAGAGATGAATCGAGGAATCCCGGAAGAAAGGTACCCATAACCATCACCTTCTAGTACTTTCTAGGAGATTCGGACCCAGGTCTATGGTCATTTCCTGTCCCTCCTGGCAGGGCTGTGGAGGGGCTTCCGGGCAGCGCTGGGCAGTCCACCCCATGCCCGGAGGCCTTGGGCAGGAGCCCAGGGCGGCTTGAGGGAGGGAGGCAGGCAGCAGCTGCTGCCAGCAGGTGAGCCCTGGCCTCTCCCTGGGCCTCCTGGAAAAGCCTAATGAACTGCAGCTGTGAACTCCGGTTTTGGGTCAGGAAGGCAATATCTCATCTCTCCACGCAGCAATTGAGTGGAGATCCGGAGCCTTCTGCCTCCCGGTGCCCCAACCCTTGGCAAGCCTGAGAGCTGCTCAGGGGCTGTCAATATTGACTCTGCGGAAGGCAGGTGGCTGGGCGTGCGCTAGCCAGGCAAGAATCAGAGCCCGAGCTACCCCCAGGGGCCCGAGAGGTGGGAGCAGGGAGCAGCTGGTCCGGTGCCTCTGGAGGACCCTGGCTGTTTTTCCTCTCGTTTTAATTGCTCTTGGTGACTCTAACGGCAGCCGATTCACCTAGCGGCAGTGTACTGGCTCTGGCCCCCGCCGTGCACCACATCTGAGCCATTCAGAGGCGCCAGGCAGCTGTTCCCAGCCTAACCGCCTTTTCCGGATGGTTCCTGGCCTGGAAGGGCCCTGGTAAACAAAGCCAGAGGCGGCTGGGAAACTAAGGGCCTCCCTGGGACAGTGGCCAGCTGCTGGCCAGGCCCAGGAGGCGTGAGGGCAGAGCAGAGCCCTGGCTTCCACAGTAGGCAGTGGTCACCACCCTGCCACACCAAGCCAGTTTTCCTACAGCCCACAGGCGGGTGAGCGCTTGCCAAGTAGGATAGATTGGAAATTTGAGCAAGCGGCAGCAAGCCCCGCCTCCTCCTGTGTGATCAAGGTTCTGGAGCCTGTTAGGCTTGTATTCTGCTCAGTTGAGATGTGTTTAATGAATATCCATGGGCTTTGAGGAGGTGGCCAGGGCTGGTAGTGCTCTAGGGGGCAGCATGCCTGGTTCTCAGAAGAACTGCTGTGTGATCTCGGAGGGTAAGCTTGACCCTTGTGGAGCCTGGTCCCTAGGAAATGTGAGAGTTGAGTTTTAGGAGCCGCTTTGATACTTTGTTATTGTTATGGAAGGCAACTAAGTTTTTTCCCCCCAGGAGAATGAGACACAAATAATTATGGGGCCTCCAGCCCTTGCAGATGCCACTCACCAGGGCTCCCAGGGGTGGCCCAGGAGGCAGAGCTCAGCCTCAGCCCTGAGACCTTTCCCTTCCAGCACAGCGAATCCCTGTTTATCTCATGACCCACTCTCCTGTAGACGTCTTGCATGTTTTTCAAAGCCAGGTGTGGTGGCACACACCTGTAATCCTGGTACTGAGGAGGTGGACGCAAGAGGATCAGAAGGTCAGGGAGTCATTCTCCGTAATAGAGAGAATTACACAGAATTAAATAGAGTTTGTTTCTGAGGTTTCAAAACCAAATTAGGTTTATCAGGAGCTCAGGGGGCAGGCTCAGTGACTGAACCTTCGCCCGAGATGAGACTCTGAGACCATTGTCAGCATGGAAAAGGCAACACGGTTATCAAGAAGACGCACATGAAAAAAAAAATCTCCACCACAGTCACAATGCACACATGCCCACTCAGAGCATCTTGTTCTGTCCCTTTGGGACCCCGGGTTGGCTGCTGTCCCTGGTGTGTGTCTAGATGGGGACATAATGTATGCAGCCCTGCAATGGAATTTCTCCCTCTTTGAAGAAGAGCTGGGGTCTTGTTTGGTTCCGATGCCAGGCTGCTCTCAGGGGCTGCCCAAGCTTCCTCCTGCTCCCTGTGTGTCCCTACCCAACTCTTGAATTTGTGTCAGGTTCAACTATGGCCAAAGATATGTCTTTGCCCCAGTCAGCAAATGGTGGCCAGCAGAGACGATCAAAAGGATGGGTGTGTAGAAATAGTGTGCCACCCTGGCAGGCATGGCAAGGCCCTGCAGTGATAGGGGACGTGAACTCCCCCCCCCACATGCCTGTTCCGTGGCCCTGCCAGTCTCTGCTACTTGTTTACCCGGTTGCCTCAAGCCTTGACATGCAGGCCGTTGGCTCTGATCCACCCTGTGCCCCCACAGCCCACACTCACCATACTCACCCTCTGGCCTGGAGCCCCAGTGTTTGCCAGCTCAGGAATCACCTGGGAACAGACTAAAACCTGTTGGTGCCCAGGCCACATCTATGAATGCTAGCTCCGTACTGTGACCAAGCCACTGGGGCTTCTCAGGCCCCTGGGGGCATGCTGGAGCTACTGGCCCGAAGAACTCCGATTTTTCTGGAAGCTCTGATGAGTCTTTGTGTTCTGTTGTAGGAAGCCCCTTCCTGTGGCTTCCATAGTTCAAAGTGAAGATGTTCCTTCACATCGGCTGTCCCTTCCTGCGGGTCCTGAACCATCCTGAGCTGGGGCTTTGGTGTGGACAGTACAGGGGTCTCCATCCATCCCCACAGCACTGGTTTAAGCCTATTAGTTTCGTGAACAAGTATTTGTTGAGTGTGTCTCTTCTTGCTGGCGATCACGTGGGGTGAGCTCAGTGCTGGGTGAGTGGAGAGGCTGAGGAGCTCTTGTGGGAACTTCCTGCCCTTGGGGCCAGTAGTCACCCCCACAGTTCCCATGCCCAACCTAATGCAAGTCAGGAAAGGAACACAGTAGGGCCCACGTGCGTGAGACAGGGGCTTTCTCAGCTTAAGAGCCCACATGGAAAACAGAAAAGGGGTCGACAGCCATAAAGCCGTCCTTTCTTGTTCCCCTATGGGAAGAAATTTGTAGATGTGGGCTTCAATCATCCGGCAGGGGCAAAAGCAAGCAATGTGTGACATTCTGCTTTTGGTCTCCCAGAGTGTGGAGACCCTGGGACCCCTGCCTTGTTCCATCCCAAAGACCTTGTAGACACTAGGCAGCTGAAGTGTGCATGTGCAAGTGCTCACACGGGGCAGTGCGTGTGAGCATTTGGTGGTGATTGTTCATTCTGGGAGGGATTAAAAGTGCAGCCAGGTGGGATGGGGTGTGGGACATGGTGAAGGCTCCCTCATTCTGAGGTAAAGGTTGAGGCATGTGGGGGCAAAGTCTGTCAGTGGCAACCAGCCTCCAGGTTTTCTCTCACGACATCCCCACCTCGAAAGTCCTCAGATGTACCTCTGACCCAAAGGACACTGGGTAGATTCCACCTGCCTAGACCCTCTCTAGCCATTCCATGTCCTTTGTCCCCATCTGGGAGGTCGTCATGGAATGTTGGCCCTGCCTCTCTAGCAAAATCAGCTTGGATCCATGTCCTTCCCTGGAGTGTCTGCTTCTAGAGAGCTGTCGTAACAGCCAGCAGAGCTGAGTGACTTCAGGCAGCCCACGCCCACCTGCTCACAGTCCTGAGGAAGTCTGGCATCACAGTGGTGGCAGGTTGTTCTCTTCTTGGGGCTCTGGATGAGAATCCGTTCCCAGCCTCTCTCCCAGTACTGGCAGCTGCCGGCCGTGCCCAGGATTTCTTGGCTCACAGATACTGTGGCAGGCATCGCTACCTCCATTGTCATGTGGCTTTCTCCCATGTGGCTTCCTTTCCTGTTCTGCCTCTTCGGATGGTACTTAGGGTTGATGTCCACTGCAGTCCAAGGCCATCTGACTTTGAGATCTTTTACTTAGTCACATCTGTAAAAGCTCTCTTTCTAAATGAAGTCACATGAGGGACCGTGTAGAGGGACCACCCACTACAGTGCCAGAAGGGCCTCTCAAGAAAGCAGATGCTGACTCCTCTCGTGGGTTTTGTTCTATGCAGGGTCAATTCCCTCCTGTGGCAAGGGTAGGGGGTGACAGAGCCCTGTGAAGTTTGGGGTGGGGGACAGGATTAATAATAGAGTGACTTCAGGATATACCCAGGTGGTATGCAGAAGACGTGGTACATGCTTGTGGGTAGATTCCTCATGACCCACAGAAGCACCCAGTTCTGTGCAGATAAAGAAGCAGAGACTTGGAAACCAACACTGCCTAAAGCCACACAGTATCTGGGTCTGGGGTTCAGGCAGATTCTACACTCCTGCTCACACCCATGATTAGGGATTCCAGGCTCTTAGAGGCTGCCAGGAACCATGGGGCAAAGGTGGCTTCCACCTGCTTAGATAACCCACTCAAGCATGGGTCAGAGGCACTGTAAAATTATGGCTGTCTGAAAGCTGCTGCCGCCCCAACAGCTGCCTTTAGGGGCCAACACTTTCCACACTGGGCCCTTGAGAGTCTCTGTCTTTCTCTGTCTCTCTGTCTCTGTCTCTCTCTCTCCCTCCCTCCCTCCCTCCCTTTCTCTTTGGTTTTTTTTTTTGTTTGTTTGTTTGTTTTTGAAGATTTATTTATTTATTTTATGTGAGCACACTGTCACTGTCTTCAGACACACAAGAAGAGGGCATCAGATCCCATTACAGATGGTTGTGAGCCACCATGTGGTTGCTGGGAATTGAACTCAGGACCTCTGGAAGAGCAGTCAGCGCTCTTAGCCGCTGAGAGTCTCCATTTCTTATGGGCAGGTGGATCTGGGAGTGTGACCCCGCATGGCAGGCAGCCTTCTTCATGCTTGCTCTCCCCCCAACCCCCATATCTTCATACTAGATCTGCCAGGAACAGAACCCAAGCTCTTACTTCCCCCCATCCTCCCCAGATGCCCCATGTGTCCCTCCATGTTCTAGGTGTGCCACAAACATGGGGAGCATGTGACCTTTCTGCATACTGTGAGTAGAGGCTCACCGTGTCCCAGTTTACACTCAGATGTGATTCTGGCTCCCAGAGGTCGATGGTGGGCCACAAGTACAAGCTACGAAGTAGGGTTGCTGGACCTTGGTGGGACCCCTTCTCCACTCATCCTGTTCCCTCTGGGTAGCCCATGGTGTAAACACGGTCCTGCTGAGGATCATGGTTGTGGGGTGGGATGGCAGTGTGTGTTGTGACTTAGGGATCTTACCTGAGATCTTGAGGAAATGGAGGCCCACAGAGAAGATGGTTGGGGGTGTGGGGAGAACCTACAGGATCCTGTTAAACAGGAACGTCTCAGCTGCTACCATTGTCTCCCTGACTCTGGCCCATTCTGGAACACCTCCACCTGCCCTGTTGCTGGGGCCCCACGCCTCACCCTTCACCCCCACACCATCATCTTTCTATTGTAAAAGTCTGTGGCTTCTGTCTTAGATGGACCGGCTCCAGGTAGGAAAGCCAGCACCTCTTTCACTACCAGGGAGGCCCAAAGAAGGAAGGGATGTGCCCTCCCCCTTTATTACAACCTTGCAGTGGCCAGGAACAGGGGGACTCCAAGACAAACCAGGCCCAGATGGGACCTCACAAGGAAGGCAGCTCCCCAATGGGGACAGAAGATTCCCTCCCATCCCTGTCACAAGCGTCTGCTGTAAGGAAAATGCTGACAAGACGCAGCTCCATGGCCCTGCCAGCTGGGCTGGAGGCAGCTGTGATAAATGGGTCTCAGGAGGTGTTCTGGGATCTCTACTGCTAGGAGTGGCAAGCCGCCCTGCCTCTGACCCCTGGAGAAAGGGCAGCCGGTCTGCCCCAGGCCAGGCCACTGTGGGGAGCTGACTATTCACAGCCAGATAAAGATGGGAGGAGGGCTGAGGCTCTGTGGAGCTTATGGAGTGGAGATGGGGGTAGGGGTGGGATAGGGAGGTCAATTCAGCTCCATAGTCCAGGAGGGAGGGGGGATTCCAGCCTCCCTGGGGCCTGGAGCACAGCTGTGGCCAGGCCACAATACCCGGAATGCTGCAGCCCCAACCCCAGAGAGTAGGCATCTAATCTTGGGTTTCTCTCCTGCCCCTTGAGATCAATGAAATGCCCTTGATGTTACCCTGGAGGTGACACAGAGGATTTTTTTTTAAGTTACTACTTTTATTAGCACTGTGTGTGTGTGTGTGTGTGTGTGTGTGTGTGTGTGTGTGTGTGTGTGTGTGTCAGGTCATCAGGTTTGGCAGCAAACATCTTTATCCATTGAGCCATCTAACTGGCCCAATTAAAGGTGTCCTGATGCCAGAACTTAGCCTTGCCTCTGTTCCATGATTGGAAATAGGGCAAGGCTGGGCTGTGGATCTGAGGACCACGCACTGTACTCCCTCTGCTCCCGTGGTGCACAAGAGTCAGGTCCCCACATTGCAGGGATGAGGCTGAGCAGCTCTCCCCACTCCCTATAGGCATCAAGCAACAGCGTGGCTGTGGGGGAACCAGGAGAACATAAGTGAGGTGGCCTCGGGTGAGCCACTGCTTTGCTCTCCAGTCGGCATGATGCCAACGGCAGCCGGTAAGCATCCATTAGACTGCTCTACGAGCCCTCCCTGTGCCTTTTCTGTACACTGCCTCTTCATGCTCAAAGGCTCCTGGTCACCACTGTCAAACCCTATGCATGCTAAGGAAACCAAATCACAAAGTGGCACTCTTCCCTTGACTCTGTATACCTCATCTGCTCTGGGTTTCATTCTGGCCTCTGGAGTTCAGGGGCTTAAGCAGTGGAAGTGGACCAGCCATCTCTGGGACCCCCAACTCTAGATGCACAGCTGTGCTTCCCTACTTGATCTGGAGGTCATCTAGGAAGAGGCAGGGTTTGACAGAGGTAGGGACAGAACCATGCATCTCTGATGACATGCTGGAATGAAGGCCACGAGCCTGGGGAGAGCAGGCAGTGGGGACTGAGTCCCAGCTTGCAGGGAAATGAGAGGCAAATGAGCTATCACTCCCCCAACAGGTGCATGTGAGAGGGCTTTAGGGGGTCAGGCTCTGTCCCTAATATCAGGACACTCGGGGAGCAAAGGTCAAACTGTGGCTGGGATCTCAAAGTTGCTGTTCCCCAGATAGAGCCCCAACTGACAGCCAGCATGCCTGGGAATGGTTGACAATGCCAATTCACAAGCTGCCGCTAGACAGGCTGAGCCTAGCATTTGAGCTTACACAGCCCTTATGGAGATGTTGGGGCTCCCTGTAGGCTGGACCCCTGTGCTAGAGATCAATAAAATCACCCCAGCTGAAGCCTGAGGACGCTGACCTTCCTCCTGACCCTGGAACACTGTAGACTGCTGTCTGTACCTACCCAGTGGTACTTACCCTGAGACATGGCCTCAGGACCCAGGGGAAGCAGAAGATCTTGACTAGGATGCTGTCTCTAGGGCTCACTTACCCTGAACATTGCCTCCTCTGCTTCCTGGAACTGAGTACTGTCTGTCATTTTCTCTTCTTGGGGCTTACAGGGCTAAGTCTTGAGCTGGGAGCTCAGAAAGGGGGCTTTTCCAAGCACAAGGCTTTGGAGCCCAGAGAGTTTGATTCAGGGAGCCCCAGAATCTTCCCTAGCAGAGCCAGCAGCAGCCTGTGTAGATCCCCTGTGGTTATTGGAAGATGCACTCTTTCCTGCAGGCAGAGCCCTGCCCTAACCATGCCTGTTGATGAATACCTAATTGCTCATTACATCTAGGTGCCCTTGGAGGATTAGCAACTTAGACAACTGTCCTTGACACCCAGATGCAGTCAAACCCTCCCAGTGAGCTCCAGGAAGCTTAACATACAAACCATAGGCCTGCTCATTTAGCCTGGAGAGGCCTTCTGAGGTTCCCACCTTCACTGCTGGTGGCCTTAAGAGAAATGATGCTTTAGGGCTGGAGAGACTGGCTGCTCTTCCAGAGGTCCTGAGTTCAATTCCCAGCAACCACATGGTGGCTCACAACCATCTGTAATGGGATCCGATGCCCTCTTCTGATGTGTCTGAAGACAGCTACTGTGTACTCATATGCATGAAATAAATAAATCTTTTTAAAAAATGATGCTTTATGCCACATCATTTAGAGGAAGAGGTCCTTCAACCCACTGTGACCATAACTCAGATGAGAACCTCAAGGTTCTATAGAGTATGAGGCTTTCAGGACTCTGCCTTTCATGCATAGCGGGAACCCATGACTGCTTCTCCAAGGAAGCCAGGCTAGAAGGTTGAAGGTCCAGCTGCCTCTGCTCTTTCTAGGAGCTTCTGGAAGAGTTTTTGCCAGGCCACAGACCTGGTGTTGTATTGGTGAGGTAGGTAGGGGACCCTGAGTTCCTACCTGGGACATACCTTTCCTCAGTTTCTGAGGACCTGCTGACCCAGGGTAGGGGAGAGCGGAGCTTCTCTCTGCTAAGCCCCTCCCCCAGTCTCTAGTCCTTACCCGGATAAAGTACTCCCTCACTGGCTGAGAGACTAATGTTTAGGCCAGTGTCCACCTGAGGACACCTATAATACTCCTTGTAATGCTATACAGCTCCAGGTGACTATAGGACCCCCCCAGGAAAGCCCAGATCCAGCCTCCAAGGATTCTGGTGTCCTCATATTGACTGGCTCTGCAGAGGATGATAAACACACCCTGTCCTTGAGGGCCGAGTGACAGGGTGGCCCATTGCATACATAGCACTTGTTGAGATGGGGGCGGGGCTTCGAAAGAAAACTGCCCAGCCAGCCTGGCAATATACAGGAACCAGGGCCTTAGAGTGCCTCAGTACCCATGATTGTAGCTGGGAAGAGATTCAAGAGAACACGGAGGGCCACCCACTAGGAGAGTGGGCAACCAAGACCTGAGGTCACGAGGAAACCTCCCCAGCCTGGCAGTCTAAGGGGAGGAGGAGCCTGTGAGTCGGCAAGACACCTAGGACCCGTACACCCACACAAGTAAGCCTGAGGGCAGGGCGTGTTTGCTTTGAGTAAGGCCAGCCTCGGTGGAACTCTGCTATACAAGGTCCCATGCCTCTGGGAAGCTAGCTTCCCCCTGGCATCTCAATCTCTCGTCCGCTGCCATTCTGGGGTCTGATTCTTCGTTGCAGGGGCCCTTCTGGTGTCTCCCACAGGATGCCAGAAGCATTCTGTCCCCCAGTTCTGAGTCAAAAGGGCAGACTTTTGGCAGAATATGCCCTATAGGACACATTTCTCCCCCACAGAAATCCCCCACAGCCTTCCACTCTTGAGATAGAAACCCCTGGTGGTGTGGGTCCTTGCCAGGCACAGGAGCTTTTAGATCTAGTGTGAGGAGCCCTGTGTGGCCTCTTTGGAGGTGGGGGGTGTGCTGGAGAGAGTGTGTATGCAAGCAAAAATCTGGCTTAGTGGGAATCCCCATTCCCTGCAATGGATCCCCAGATAGCCCTTAGATGCTGCTAGGGCTCTCACCCCTCCACCACCTGCTAAAGTCCATGCACCTCCTCCCAGCCCCCCCTCCCAGTCCCCCCTCCCCCAGGTAACATTACTGCCTTTGCTCCTGGCAGCTCTGGAGAGCAGTGAGCTCTCCCTCCTCCTCTCCAGCCTGCTCTCGGGCTCTAGGCCACAGTGATTTAGTGGGTGGGAGGAGGAAGGCAGTTGGAGAGCCTTGGAGAGCCTGCTTGGCATCTCATCAACATTAGGTAGGAAGGGGGAGCCAGCGTGGCCCCAGTGGGAGCCTGGAGCAAGACATTTGCAGCCCCAGGGAGGAGAGCATTCTGTGGGGGCAGCTGTCACTCAGGCCACACACATACAAACACCAGGGTCCCAAAAGCCTGGGGTTGGGAGTGGGGACATCCCAGCAGCTGCCCCCAGGCAGGGCTCAGCCCTAGACCAGAAGCTCAGTGGGGGCAGAGAAAGGGATCAGGGAAAGGCCCCACCTGGCCCTGTTTCTCCCTCCCTCCCCCTCCCACTCCCCCCTCATCTCAGATGGAAAACACCAAAGGAAAATGAGCCAGGGCCCAGGTCTGGAGAGCCCCAGCCCGCAGGCTTAGAATGAAAAGCAGCCCCAATTAGAGGCTTTGGAGCCGCCAGCTTGAAGCTCCGCAGTTGAACTGTCACTGCGGAGCCTTAATTAGCAGCGGTGGGGAGGAGGTCAGGACTCCTCAGCAGTCTTGACAAGCATTATCAAGTGCACAGCGCAGGGTGGGCAGGGTGCCCCGGGGGTGACTGAGATGGGACTGGAGGGAGCAGGAGGTGCAGGACACAGGGACGCCCTGAGCCCCAAGGCTTACAGGCTGACACCCTTCACTGTCCTATGATGCTGCCATACACACTCCAGCCTCTAAGTGCTGCCCCCCACCCCCATCTCTAGAGAGCCATAGGACACTACATGCTAGCTAACTCCAAATCACCTGTCACTCACTGTCGGGAAGCATCTCCTAGAGGCCCTGGTCTGTGGAACCCAGAATACTGCACAAGAAGACATGGCTGTCTCTGCTCCGGGGTCTCGGTTAGTGTGTTTCCCTTGGGAGGAGAGAATGGAGACTTAAACAGCCCTCCCAACTCCCCCTACTTGGCACACCTCCTCCAGGCCAAGTATGTTTCCCCACATACCCTGATCCTCAGCCTGTTACTCAGAAAAACAGCCTTCCATTTATTCTGAACTGATAAATCTTCATGCGCCGGTAGTCCTCCTGCGCCTGTGGTTCTCCTCCGACTGTGGTCCTCCTGTGCCTGTGGGGCTCCTCAAGTCTGGGCCTATGGGTGGGAAAGGCTAGGGGAGGTCACCTGACACCAGCCAGGCTTCAGGCTAGGGCTCTGCAGTGACCGACTGTTGGCGACCTAGGGGTCATCCCCCAGCCCTCTTGTAGCAGGGACAAAGCAGGAGGCTGAGCTCCAACAGGCAAAGAGTTGCAGGCGGGGTATATTTCTAGTCTTGGTTGTGCTGATAGGGAATGGTAGAGAGACCTCTGGCCTCAGCCCTGTTTCTCACCAGCACTTGCTGTAGCTCCTCCTTCTGCTGAAAACCCTACAGCACCAGTCACACCCAGTCAGGTGAGGAGAGTTAGAAAACATCACAAACCCCTGTCTGTACTTTGGAGGGCTTTAGCGAGACTCTGAGGCCTGCCAGCAGTGCCGCAAATGAAGGTGGGTAGTCAGGGCCACTGAGGTGCCCCATCCAGGAGTCACTCTGGAGTGGCCTTAGTGACAAGAGCAGGGATGGTTGGTGGTCCCAGGACAGCTCCAAGTGCTTAGAGTTGGGGTCCTGCCTCTCCTACCAGTGGGGAGGGGGAAGACCTCCCACTCCCTGGCCTGCCAGCCATGCCTGGTCCCCTCTCGGTATGCACTCACTGCCTGTTTGAACTGCAGCTTTGAAAGCTTCCTGCCTTTTGGGAACTCAGGGGGAGGCATTTGTGGAGAGGCCCTGAGCAGTTGATTATAGTCCAGTGGGTAAAAAGAGCTTAAGGACAAATCCCGGCCATCAGATGTCGGCTTAGGCGATTTCCAGGGCTCCCCCAGCAGCGGAGGTGGGGGCGGCCGCTCTGACTTCCAGGGAGGCCTTTTCTCTGAGCCAGGCAAGCCTCCAAAACTCGACTCCTGTTTCTGGTTTGTTCACCCGCTTCCCCCTGCCTGGGTCCTCTGGCTGTTTTTCCTCCCTGTTCCCGGCTGGTAGAGAGAGGTCTTGGCAGTCCGGTAAGGCCCCTCACCAGCTGTGTGACCTTGGCCTGGTCACACAGTGGCTTAGAGCCTCAGTCTCTCCAGGGTAGATGGGCAGAATGGTCATGGGGTCTCAGATGCAGACAGACTATTATCTGCCAGGCAAACCGCCTGCTTGGCTGCCCGTGTACAGTTGGTTAGTCCTGTGGTCTCTCCTCAGCCGTTTGTTTTGCCCTGTGCAGGTGTGTGTGTGCATGTGCACACGTGCATATGTGTGTGTGTGTATCTGTGTGTGCTCGCACAGTGTGTTCGAGCATGTGTGTGTGCATGTATGTATATGTGCGTGTGTGCAAGTTCGTATACACACAAGTGTGCACATAAGTGTGTGTGTGTGTGTGTGTGTGTGTTGTGTGGCCTTCCCAAAGCTAGCTAGCTCTCTCTGTTTCTTTCTAAAGCCCAGGTAGGGCAATAAGGATCAGCTAGGTCTGGGGAGACTTGCACAGTGGTGTCTCGATGGGGGTGACCTGCACACTGACCTTTAACCGTGCCCCTGCCATCTCATGGCACTCTCGAAGGCCAGCACTGGCTTTGTGACCTCTCATATCTGCAGGCATGAAAAGTGAGGGTGGCCCAGGGCTCAGAAGGAAGAGAAGCTGGGGAGGCAGCTAGTCCATTCCCATCTAACTGGCCACTGGCACCTTTTCTAAAGAGCTGTAGAGCAGGCCCGACTCCAGGAGAAAGCTCATCTGAACGCTGCAGCAGGCTCCTTTAATACCCTCCACCTGTGTCCCATTGGGCCCAAGGAAGCAGCCCTTCTAAACAGCAGTTCCTGATTGGCTGCTATCCTCTATACCAGCAATCCTTGGTCTCTCAGGCGGTCCTCAATTAGGTCCTCCTGCAGGAGTTGCCTTTGAGCCATTTAGTAGAGGTAGCCGTTGCCATTCCTCCCACACCATTACCCATGATGAAGTAAGGTAACATGCCCCTACCAGCTCTGCAGCTCACAGATTCCACACCTGGGCCTGCCTGACTGCCCTGTACCGCTAAGGACACATGTGTGGTGTAACAGAGAAGAGCCATGTAGTGTGACACTCGAGTGAACTGGATCCCCGCTGACCCAGTTTGTGGCTCAGAGACTGTGTTTGCCATCCGAGAGAAGACTTACCACACCAGACATTGTAATGAGACCTGCAGGTTGCTGCCTCAGTGCAGGGCCCATCTCTTCAATCTCCCGTACCTCAAGGCCCAGCCCAAATGTCACCACCCCCTCCTTCAAGGAGCCCTTCATGTTCACAACCTACACTCCTGCTTCCTCCTGGTCTCAGGTTTAAGGTTTTCCTCGGTGGAGCCTACAGCCTACAGCCTGTCTCTCTCTATCACTAGCCTCTTAGAGGAAGAATGTTTTGGCCTCCTGAGGTGCTGAGTATGCAGTGGGTGCCCAATAAATGCTTGTTGGATGCCTAATGGCCAATAGGGCTTTGTTCAGCTCACACCTTGAGAACTGCCATCTTGTTCTTGTTCTCAGCAGTTCATCTCTCCTCAGGTGGGCAGAGGTTGATAATCTGCTATAATTGACAAGACAGAGAAGCACTCCCCAGGGAGACCAGCCTCCAGGCATGCCTGTGGGGGAGGGGTCCCACATTAGATTAACTGAGGCATGAGGACCCTTCCTGAATGTGGGTGGTAACCAGCCCGAGGTCCTGGGCTATGTAAAAAGGAGATAGTGTGCAGAGAACCTGCTCCCTGACTGCCACACAATGTGACCGGTCTTGCATCCCCACCATTATGCCCACCCCTATGGTGGACTGTATCCCCTCACACCAGGAGCTGCAATAAACCCTTGTTCTTCTTAGGTATCTTGTCACCACCATGAGAAAAGCTGAACAGTCATCTGCTCTCCTTGAAGCAGGAAGGGTCCCGGGGTCTAGTGAGGTGTCTGAACTCTGTGGACCTTGTCAGGAAGGCCAAGCATAGGCTAGACTGGGCTCAGCTACTAAGATTTGGTGGCATCAAGGGCCCCCCAGTGGCACAGAGGCAGCATAGATTGGATGGGAGACAGGGCAGCCCTGTGTGGGGTGGCACATGTGACCCTTAGGTAGCAGACTCTAGTGTGTGTGTGTGTGTGTGTGTGTGTGTGTGTGTGTGTGTGTGTGTGTGTGTGTAAGATCAACATGGGCTTTTCTGCTTGCAGCTCCTAGGCAGTTACCCAGACAAACCATGTCCAGGCTTGTCAGAGATAATGAACATCCCTCCTGGAGACTCTCAGGAAGGAAAGAAGAGGCCAAACAAGAGGCAGGACTGAGTCTCGAGGTCACGGGGTTCCCAGCTCAGCCAGCTGAGAACACCAGGGCTCTGTGCTGGCTAGTGAGGGGCAGCTCTGTCCCCACCCGAGTACTCTAGTTGATCTGGAGGCACACAGAGTATATGACTTCAAGCTGCCTGGAGCCAGCTATGCCCCTACTAGTTCCGACTAGCACTACCATGAAACCATTAACGTTTATGAGCCTTGTGCGGATATAATGGATAGAGTTACTTTGACTCACTCTGTAGAGTCTTCATTTATGTCTGATTGGATGGGAAGACTCAGGTAGTGGGGCCAGGACACCTGGGTCTATCTGTCCCTCTCTCCACTTTCCATATTGTCTTATTGGCTGGACATCTTACATGGCCAAAGCCTCTCAGGGCTGGTGTTCCCCAGAGACACTAAGAACCATCACCTTATCTTGTGATGACCTTAGGAGTCATACAGGACAGTGTCTTTTCCACTTTGGAGTAGAGAAAGGGCCCGATAGGGGAAGGGTACAGAATGTACACTCTTTGAAACCTCATGGTTGCCAGAGCTGTAGACTAAGCATGGCCTTTCTATATGCCCTGCACTCAGTCCAGTGATTAATGTGGCCGTTGCCCCCTCTCTGAGACCATTCCTGGAACTAAGACATTTGCAGGCAGTGCCAGGAAAAGCTTCGGTCATAGACCTGCCTTCCATGTTTTCCTCTGGACCCTTTGTGAAAGGTGCCTCCTCTGTGGAATATATGGAACATCTGTCTGGGGATCTTCTGACCACAGTGATGGGAGCTACAGGGAAATATCCAGACTGTGACAGGCTGGGCTTGCTTCTCTTCAGGCTCTTCCATGCCCATGAGAGGCCCCAGTATACAGCCAGGCCTTAGAAAACTTTGCTAGGACTGGAGAGATGGCTCGGCGGTTAAGAACACTCACTGCTCTTCCAGAGATCCTTAGTTCAATTCCCAGCAACCACATGGTGGCTCACAACTATCTATAATGTGATCTGATGCCATCTTCTGGTGTGTCTACATAAAATAAATAAGTATCTTTAAAGAACAAAAAGAAAGCTTTGCTAGAGGGGCAGCTTCTCCCAGATCACCAACAGAAGGAGCGGTTGTTCCCCTCTGATCTCTAACAGCACGAGCTCTGGGAGGAAAGAGGGGCGTCGAAGAGCTCTTCCCCTAGATTGTTGTCTACCTGGGACCCTGACCTCAGCCTTGGAATGGGATATTTGCAGGTAGACTTAGATGAGAGAGCCCAAGATGGAGTTACTCTGGATAAGGATGGGCCCCAAGTCCAATGACAGGCAGTCTTAGATGTGACAGACAGAGCTGAGAGCACATGGCTCTATGTCAGCGGGCCCTGAGTGTGAAGCTGGAGAGACAGGGTGAACCTCCCCAGAGCTCTGACAATTACACACCCAGCCCTGGGCCTCTCTGTTTAAATTCTATTTACTTGTTTTACCTACATTTATGTCTATGCACTATCTGTCTGCCTGGCACCCACAGAGACCAGAGCAGGGTGTCCGACCCTCTGGAACTTGAGTTAAAGACAGTTGTGAGCGGCTGTGTGGGTGCTAGGAATTAAACCTGGGTCCTGTAGGAGAGAAGCCGGTGGTGTTGAGCCATCTCTCCAGCCTTATAGACCATGTATATGTGTGTGTGTGTGTGTGTGTGTGTGTGTGTGTGTGTAATTTTATATATATATATATATATATATATATATATATACACATAATTTATTGCTTTGGCTTGGTTTTGATTTTTCCAAACAGGCTGGCCTCAAACTCAGAGATTCACTTGTCTCTATCTCCCAAGTGCTAGTATTAAAGGCCTGTGAAACTACTCTACAGGTCCTATATATTTTTAAAATAAGGTATCATTTAAAAATCCCAGGACTGTGGGAGTCAAGAGGAGGACCTGGCTCCGAAAACAGCGCCTTGCCACTTGTCTGTGGGGCAGGGAGAAGTCAGCCGATCTGTCTGGAAGGAGAAGATTCTTCAGGCTGAAATGCCAGCCAGCCACTGAGGGGGCTGTGTGTCTGTGGAAGATGAGGACCACTCCGGGGCCAGAAAGGTGGGGGAAGGAACAATATCCTGGGGGAGCCCCTGGCCATGCAGAGAGCCCCCAGGTCTCATTTTTAATAAGGCCTCTGATGATGGTGGCTCCCTCCAGAAATTCAACGCTTCAAGGCCACCACAGACTCTGTGCTGAGACCCTAGTGCCTCTACAGGAACCTCAGGAGCAGCCAACTATCATCAGCTGTCCCCCAGCCCTTCCAGAAGTCCAGCATCTTGGGCTGGCCAGTCACACTCTTGGGCATTCAGGGTAGCCTGGAACGTGATGTTTCTCCTGGTGTCTGGGTGACTTGCAGGTGTGCCCAGGCCAGGGATGGTGGTCCTCGTCAGCTCACCCTCCCCATCTCTAGGGTTGAGCCTGCAGGTATATGGCTTTGTTGACTTGAGCTAAGCATGTGCTAAGACAGCAGGACCTTGGGATGGGATTGGCAATAGCCTTAGCAAGCTGGTTTTGTGGGAACCCAAGTTTCCTTCTTAGTGACCTGAACAAGGTCTGAGTTCTGATGGTCAGTCCTTCACACCGGACCCTGCTTTCATGTCCCAATGCAGCCTTTGCCTCTGCCCTTGGGGGTCCTCTGGCTGCTGCTTGTTGGGGTCCTAGGCTCAAGATACCAGTGGCCCACCTCCAACCCAGCTGGGGTCTTTATTGGGCAACAGGAGCCAGGCAGGGCCATGCAGAGGCCCCAGGGAACCATCCCACAACTCCATACTCCCCCTGTAGCTTCTGAATGGAGGAGCCCCAGGTCCCAGGCGATGTTTCTTTTAATTAGAGACAATTAAAGCCATCAGTGGTGGTTTGGTACCTTCTGGAGAAGGAAGCAGAGAGTGCAAATGGAACCTAAAAAAAGAAAAGAAAACCCAGTGAATTTTTAACAGTGATTATTCTCCGGCACATGGCACACTGCCATCTGGCAGGCTCACAGGCTTGTGGCCCGCCCAAGCTCTGTGCAGGTGGGGAAGGGACACCACTGGCTCCTGATGCCAGCTTAGTGCTTCCTCTATGGCACTCCCGAGAGCCTGGCCATGATGGAAGGCCACAGTGGGGTCCTCTCCTGCCTGCCCCAGGTTCTCATTGCCCAGACCCGTACCTGGAGATATCCAGCCCCTGTTGGCCTGAACGAGCCGGCCCTCGCTGTATCTGTTGACAACAATTTCCTCATGGTTCCTCTGATGTGAGGGCCACCTTATTCCAGTCATAGACATTGAAGGCTGTGGGCTTTCTCATCTCAGGCGACCATGGTTTAAAATGAAGACGGGAGCTGGGGATATAACTCAGATGATAAACCATTTGGCTAGCATGCACAAGGTCATGGGTTCAATTCCAAGGACCATATAAACTGGGCATGATGGCCCTGTAATCCCAGGAGGGTCAGAAAATCAAGGCCATCTTCAACTACATTCAAGGTCAAGGCAAACCTAGGCTACATGAGACCATTCATGTCTCCAAAGAGGAAAAAAACAAAGGCTGGAGATCTGGCTCATCAGTTAAGATACAATGCCTTCTTCTGGCCACTGTGGATACTGCATTCATATGGTATACATACACACCCAGGGACACACAAGCACAAACTGAGGAATCATGACATTGCTAATGGTTGGGGCCAGTTAGAAGCCCTGTGCATTTTAGGATATATAAAGTGACATCACATGGTTTAATATGGCAGCTAAAGATGTCACTTGCTTGGTGTTTTCTGGTGGGAAAGGGTGAATTTGTTTTCTGAGGTAAACAAACCAGTCAATACAATAGGACTTAAAACAACAGAAATCTATACTTCTGAAGGCCAAGCCCAAAACAAAGACTCCTAAAGGTTCTAGAAAAGAGGCGTTGTGATGCTTTCGGCTGCTAGTGGTGGCCAGCGTTCTTGGGCTGATGGCCGCACTGTTCTAATCTGCCCTCACAGATATGTCCTGCCTTCCTGTCCTCATCGCCAAGCCTAGTCCTTTCCTTGGATGACTGCCAATCACACAGGACTCGGGGCTTCTCCTTCCATACAAACCTATCTTGGTTGTTTGTTTGTTTGTTTTCCTGTGCTAGGGATGGGTCCCAGAGCCTTATACACACTTGGTGTGTACCATAGCCCTGAATCCCCAAATTTACCTCTATTATATCTTTAAGAACCCATTTCCACACGACCCTGTTGTGGTAAATATTTTTTTAAAAGATCACTTTTTATCCTGCCCTAGGGCCAGCTCCCGTGGGGCCCCATGGCACTGTGACAATCTCTAACTTAGCCACTCAATGCCGCCTCTAAGAACTCAGGCACGCTTCACTCCACCACCCTTGCGTGTTGTTTTCGCTCACTTTCCTCTACTGCCTGGTATAAACATGACTCCACAATCATTAAGTTATCAAACAAGCTTATATGTTAAATTCTCAATCCACAAACCCTCTACACAAAAAGCTTACAACCAGTGGACAAAGTTATAAACTGCCCATCTAGAGAAGATAAATAGAAACCCTCAGAAATAAACATAAACAATCTTATCAACCTAGAGATGCTTCTAGAGAAACATCCACATCTGCCTCCATCTTGCCTGCTCTCAAATCTTCTGCTTTCTGCTTCTGGTCCGTCTTCCCGGAACTCTGTCCCCTCCCCACTCTCCACTGTCTAATCACGATCTACTCCTGAGATTCTAGGTGTGGGTGCTAAGGGCATAGATGTGCTGAGCTGTGTCCAGCCAGTGGCTCCAGGACAGGAAGGAAGTGAGGCAGTCCAGGCCATCTGCAAGGGCAGACTGGTTTCAGGTATATTGACTGGGAGCTCGGGCATGAGACCTCTGGAGTCCCATAGCCCATTCTGCACCCTGTAACTGAGACCTGGTGGTCTTGTGGTAGAAGTGGTGGTTCATTCATACAGGCAGTAGCCTTCCTGATTGACCGCTGGGCTGTGTTACTAGAACCTCTGATGGGCCCTACTCGAAATCCGAAACCCATACTGAGTTTCAGAGGGCTACAGCTACCTGTTCTGCGGCATCTCACTGGATGAGGTGGAGAAAGGACCAGGCAGGGTTTGGTGAGTTTCACTGAGACCCGAGGGCTGCTGAGAACACACGGTTCACTGGAGATGGACAGAGGTATACCCAAGAAAACATGCAGAGGAGTATTAGCCTGGGGGTTCTGTTATCCTACTCTCTGATGCAGAGTTGTCAAACAGAAGTAGTTCCGGGAAGGCAGGCAGCGTGCTCACTGACATGACAAAATTCACCCTCTCCTTCTCA
Source organism: Micromys minutus (assembly GCF_963924665.1). Classification (NCBI taxonomy): domain Eukaryota; kingdom Metazoa; phylum Chordata; class Mammalia; order Rodentia; family Muridae; genus Micromys; species Micromys minutus. The sequence continues at coordinate 42,555,119 of NC_137959.1, forward strand.
TTCTGGCTTATCCTGACACTCTTCCCTTCCCCTCCCTTCCTTTCTCTTCCCCTCCCTTCCCTTCCCTTCCCCTCCCCTCCCCTTCCCTCCACTGCCCTGTCCTGCCCTCCCCTCCCTTCCCTTTTCTGGTCTAACCATGCCTCTATGCCTGCTATGATTTGCTCCCTGGGTTCTGCCTGCCCAGATTCCTCTGCATACACTATTCCCAACTTTTGGTACAGAGTTCCCAGCTTATTGAGCCGAGGCTTCTCGAGCCCCAGAACTCTGAGTTAAAATGGTGCGGCACCAGTGGGCCCCTGTAGCTCAGCATCCATCTCGGAGCCTGGACCACATGTCCAAGACAAGTTCCAGGCAAGCGTCCGTCTCTGCTTATTGACTCCAATGAAATCAGCATGTGCAGGGCAGCTCTACCCCTCCCACAGGGAATCGTGATACCTGCCTGTTCTGTACCCAGAGCTCCAGCTGAATGGGAGGCCCTGGTCTCTGGCTGGGTGCAAGGCAGGGGTTAGGTGTTAGGTTTTTCAGTTTTACAAGATCTAGGTCACATAGTATAAAGTCTCTCCTCCATTTCTTGGTGGCCAGGCCTGGACCTGTCAATCCCCCTGCCTCAATTGCAACCATGCGTGGATGGCAGATACCACCCTCACACCCAGCCTTTAGCATCATGTTTGCAAGTCTCACCATAGCAGCATGTCTAACAGCTTTGTTCCTGTTTATGGCTGAGTAACAGTCCTCTGCGTGCACCAGCGTGCTTGTCTGTAGCTCTTGGTCACTGTCTCTGGGGCATAGGGTGAACACAGGTTTTCAGTTCCCTAAGCACTGAGGTTTTAAAACTCGTTCGCTTCCTGATAGAGTTTCTGTTGACCCTGGGGGAACACAGTTTATCAAGGAGCTGACTGCAGAAGTCACACTGCCACCACACACTGGACATTACCCAAGTCATACCTGCACCACAAGGGCAGTCTGTGTCCTTTAAAAACCCTGAATTCCCACATCCTACCCGGGCTCGCGGGCTCTTTGCTTTAAGATGAGACCTCATGTAGCCCAGGCTGGTGTGACTTGCTGTGGTTGCTGAGGTGACCTTGAATTCCTGATCCTCCTGCCTCTAACCTCATTCTGTGTGATGAAGGGGATTGAAACCAGCGCTTCATGTAAGCATGAGTCAATCAGTAAACCACCTCAAAACTCCATCCTTTCTGACCCAAGGGTAAGCCTGTCCTCTTGGCAGTCCACTGCTGCTGCTCCTGGTCCCTGTAGAGGATCATTCTCTGTCCTGGAAGTCCAGTAGGACCCGCTGCCTCCCTGGCCACGCCACCCATAGTAGATGACACAGCAGGGCAGCAGTCCTCTGCTCCGTGTCTGATTGCTCTCCCTGGGGACTGGGGAACCAATTCAATCTGCTGAGGTGCCACTCCCACAGCAGGTGCAGTGAGGGGTGGAGCAACCAAAGCCCCCTGGGGAGAGAGGGCTGGGGGCGGGGTGGGTGAGTGCCAGGCAGTCTGAGAGTCCCCCAGTCTGATTTTTCTGCTAGACACCCCACTGGAAACGCCCCCGCCCATTTTCAACTTGAAGCTGAGAGCGCTCCACCTGCCCCTGTAGTCCTGAAATAATCATCAGGTCAGCAGCTGGGCTCCATGCTGAGCCAGCACTCCAGGGTGGGGGTGTGCAGGCAGAAACCGCAGGCCAAGGTCCCCTCCCTGGATGGCACCCCGAGCCTCTGCTCAGGTTTCAGTTTTACTTTGGAACCTGCCCTGCTTCCTGCTAAGCTGACTGCCTCAGATCTCAGCTCCCTCTCTCAGATCCTCTAGGTCTGGCCGCTCCTGACACTGGCTCTTCTTGAAATAGTCAGACCTCTCTCCTCTTCCCCACACATCCATTCTGAGGCAGCTGAAGAGAGAGCCAGACATCCCAGGTTCGAATTCAGGCTCAGCGTTGGTCAGCCAGTGCAGCAGGTTTTCTTAATCTGTAAAATGCAGCCCACAGTCCCTCCCCACCCCTTTTATTTTGAAAATTCACCAAGATAAACCACGTATGAGCTACAGCTGGCTGCGGTAGAGGGAGAGTCTTGTGTCTCACAGAGAGGCAGGGGGACAGAATGCTCAAGGAGGGTTTTGAGGGGTGTGTAGGAGTTTCTTGGGTGCAGGCAGAAGCAAGTCAATCCAGTTAAAAGGGACCTTGTCACGAATTGAAGTCCAGCGGACTCTACCATGTGCCTAGGGACCACAGATGTTGCAGTGAAGATACTACAAGAAACCCTCCCCCCATTAGGTGCATGACTTGGGGCAGACTGAAACACAGAGAGGTTTCTGGTGAGGTCACCAAGGTCACACAGCTGGAAGTAATACAGTTGGGATATGGCATGGCCCTCTGCCCCTACCTCCCCACCCTTAGCTGCCTGTCCAGCATATCTTTGGGCTAGCCTGATCCTTGTCCCTACGTGGACTGGCGTCTCCAAACCTGTTCCTGGTAGGGCCATAAATGTCCAATGTCTTGCTGTGTCTTCCGTCATTGGCCTTGATGTCCCAGGCAGAAAGACTATGGTTGCTCGGGCTGCCTCTCCATTCCCAGCACAGATGGTTACGAAAGGCCTTCGTAAATGTTTCATGTTGGCTGCTGCTCCTACCCTGCTAGAAGGTGGCCAGAACCTGCTAGAACCTGCCAGAGCATAGGATCTGTGGCTGTGCCGAGCTGTCAGGTGAGAGAGAATATGTGTACAGTCTCTGCTCAGCCCCCACGCCTCTCCTGTGGCCTGGTACCCCTCGCCCCCCACCTTGGCCCTGGAGCACACAAACTGTCCTACTCAGGAGCCTGGCACAGCGCCAGCTACTGTTCTCTCTCACCTGGCAGGTCTTGGGGGATCCAGTGTCTCTGAGGCAGTGGGATGAGATCTGGGGCTGCCTGGCTGCACACCTGAGAAGTCACTGGCAAAAGTGTTCCCTTAATTAACCGAGAGAGCAGCCAGTCCTCGAGTAATCTACCAGCAGGTGTCGGCGGCTGCGCTGTAAGTAAGGGTGCCGCTGTGTGTGAATAATTCAGACCTCAGGGACAGCCTCCGCTCCTGCTCACAGCCTGCAGTTGCCTGGTGCCTCCCACGACGTCTGTAGCCTGTGCACCCAGGCGGCATGTGAGAGGGATACTGCGCCCTAGCTGTACCAGCACTCAAGTGGGGAAACAGGCCTTAGACAGACAGGCCTGGGACTGCAGTGGGTCTTGTTCTGCATTTGCGTAAAGTGGATCTGGATTCCTGTGGAAGATGACACTGCTGGTGATGACCCCCTCAGCCAGCATGTGGGTTCCACCAAGTGTCACCTGCCACGCTCCCCTGGCTTCAGACCTTGCTGAACCCAGAGTTTCCTGCAACCATCTGGGACCGCCCTTGGGGTCCTTGTTCCTGTTTATAATCTAGACATAGCAGAAAGCTGAGGCAGGAGGATGGCTAGCCATAAGTTTAAAGGCAGTCTGGGTTGATGATAGAGTGGATTTGAGGCCAAAATGTCTTGTATGCCTGTTACTAACAAGACAAGACCTGGCTGAATAACCTCGTTGAACCACACAGCTGAGTCAGGCCAGGAAACTGACTTTTGGTTCAGGGCCTCATAGCCCTACCCTGATGCCCAGCTGGTCCTTGTTTCAGATTTCTTCATCTCACAGAGAGAGCTGAGTGTGGGAACATGTGTGCATACATGTGTATGTGTGACAGAGACAGAGAAAGTAGGGGTGCCTGAGAGGCGTGTGTGTGTGTGCAGTAGACCAAAGGCTTTGGTGTGGAGAGCTGGTGCACCCAGCCCCTTCCCTTCTTCACAATCCTGGGGATGAGGTATCTGCTGGCCCAGGCATACCTTCAGGGAAGGGGCTCAAACTGCAAAGAACGCTGCTTAGGGTGGAGGGGCTGTCCTGAGATGGAAAAGGCAGTCTCACCAGCCCATCATCCCTTGAGGGTGGCATCAGGGTTCCCAGGAGCGAGGCGACCCAATTACAAGAGCAATTAAGGGTACGCTGACGCACAGCCAGCAGCCGCGGTGCCCACCTCGAGAATGACAAGCCAGCCCGGCGGGCTGTGCGCATTTTAATCCAGGGAAGGCTCCAGTGTTAATGGTGCGAGCAGGCTCATTAGCTGTAATCCATCTGTCCTTAATGCGGTGGTGCAGGCGCAGCCCGCGGGAAGCAGGCAGCCCTTGCAGGAGCTGCTGGCTGCAGGCAGGCAGGGCTGAGGAGGGCTGTACCCATAGCCAGGTGGGGCCTGCTCCCTCCTCCTCTACTCAGAAAATGAAGCAGAGGCAGGGGTGGGGTCCTGGTGCTGTGGGGAAGGGCGCTTGCTCCTCTGTATCACACTGGCTTTAGAAAGCTGGGCTAGAACCTACTGGGTGGCTTTGAACAAGTTGTCTTCCCTTTCTGGGACTGTGATGCATTGTGGGAAAATAAACGAGCCCAGAACATGGAATGTGTAGGTGGTGCCTCCCCTCCCTCCCAGGCCATTCTCCCACTTATTTACAGAGGTGTGGTGGGGTGGATGCTGTTTAGAATGTTCCAGATGGGTGTCTGACAAGCATGATCCCTGACTCCCTTGGAGCCCTGTGCACAGGGATTTCTAGTGGTACCTCTGCTGGGGAGTACCAGGACTGGCAGCTTTCCTCCAGACTATGTCCCCTGCTCCTCTCCAGGGTCCTTGTTACCCCAGGGTCATATTAAAAGCAGCTTAGGGGTGGAGAGATGTCTCAGCAGTTAAGAGCACTGGCTGCTCTTGCAGAGGACCAGAGTTCAGTTCCCAGCACCCCATAGTAGCTCACAACCATCTGTAACTCCAATTCCAGACCACCTGAGGGAGGCCTTTTTTCTGACCTCTGTGTATGTACGAGGCATGAACATGGTATGCAGACACACAGACAGGAGGGCAAAATGTCAATGTACCTAAAATAAGTAAGTGGACAGACAAATGGCCAAAGACCTCATGAGGAAGGTGTTTGGGTGGATATGGTTGTAAATCAAAGATCCTGGCAGCCACCAGTTGCTACAAGAGGCAAAGAGAGGTGCTTTTTCTCATATGTGGGTCCCCCGCGCCCAGGGATCCAGAATTCCAGACCCAGGATCCAGGAGGGAAGTTGTTTGGATTTGAAGTTGTCTAGATGGAGATCATTACTATGGTAGCCTCAACAGTCATTTGATGAGCTGGTAGCTCTGGCCAGCTTTGACCTCCTGACTCTGGCTTGGCTTCTTAGAGCAGGTGGCAAGCCAAAGTTCCCATCACCTGAGGGTTCTGGAACAAACCCACAGCAGCTACCAGGAGGCTGTGCAGACATCTGAGTGGCCTATGAGCTAAGGAATCTGACTGGGACATATCTGTCATTGACTGTCACCTACCCTATGCCTTGGTTTCCTGGAGGGAACATGGGGTGGGACAAGAGTTCCACCTTCTCAGCTATGCCCCTGAAGTCCATGTAGCTAGCCTCCCCGTGATGCTGTCCCTTGTGGGAACTTCCCAGGGCTGGAATCAGGAACCAGCCTTCCAGGTTCTGGCCATCTCAGACAAGAGGCATCTGGGCTGGAAGATGGTGTGGGAGGCTGTCGCCATGGTGACGCCTCCTCCTGGGCCTGCTCCCTCACCCACTGGCTCTTCTTGCCTCCCCAAAGGTGCCTAGCAGACATAGAGAGGCAGCCCCTGTGGATGCTACAGCCGTTCCAGCAGTGACCCAGGACTAGGCCGGGGGTGTTGCCTCCACCCCGCTCAGCCTCCTGGCACCGTATCCATCAATAGTGGGGCAGGCCCTGTGCAGTAATAGCACAGGGCCTGCCGGGCAATTGATTTCAATCATTTTATAGAGAACCTATGTAAAATAAAAGGCCTTTAATCACATTTGTATCCATTTCCAGGCTCGGTAAATCAATTTGAATTGAGCTGGGTGCCGTGGTCGCAGCTGATTAGCGTGTGTATATATGGTCAGATGAATGGTACCCAGCCTGCGGGTGGGGGTGCAGCCATTACTGCCTGACACCCGCCCACGACAGGCCAGGTCCTCTTCTCCCTCTGGTGCCGAGTCTTTGTCCTGGTGGTCCCTGAGGCTGGCTTCTTCCTGGCAGCTCCTGTAACTGGAAGAGCCATTAGCTATGCCCCTGAAGTCCACAAAGCTAGCCTCCCCATGATGCTGTCCCTTGTGGGAACATCTCAGGGCTACCCTTAGTATGAGCTTCCATCCAACTCCCTCTGAAAATGCCTTTTGAGATTGGGACTTCTCCCTGGTGCCCTGTGAATAGCATGGCCTTTGCTTCCTGGAACTTGGGGGCCTCTACGGGCATCCTGTGTCCTGGGATAGGCAGGGAACCTGGAGCTACAATGAGAAGAGGTCAAAGAGGAGGTCAAAGAGGAGACCGGAACAGGTGACAAGAGGCACCGGGAGTCTTGGGAGAGAGCAACTGGGGAAGAGTGCATTTGAGCAGGTGGCTCTGAGCCAGGACTGGATGTTGCTAGGACATGATCTGAGGTATCTGAGGACAGAGCTCTGGGCAGAGGGCACAGAACAAGAGCAAAGGCCACATTAGCCTGCACAGCAGATAAGTAAAGTTCAGAAGGCCCATGCAGGGGCATGGAAGAGGGGCAGGAAGGCAGGGCTGGGCCACGTGGGCTGCCGACAAACCACTTGTAGGACTACGATGTGGAAGTGTAAGCCAAATAAACCATTTCCTCCCCAACTTGTTTTGGGTCATGATGTTTCATATCAGTGACGGTGGCAGAGATGATGAGTCACACTGAGCCTGACTGAAGGCAGCGTGGACCAGGCCCTTTTCTTAGGAGATGCGCTGGTGAGAGATTTAATAGCGACATGACCCATGCTGGCTTGACCCCCAAGTAAGCAATAGCTGCCTCTGCACTTTGTCCCCTTATGTGTCCAGGACTGTTCTGAGCACCCCAGGAAAAGATGTGCTTGTGCTTCTCAGGAACCCCCAGGTTAGGAAGCCGGTCCTGAGCCTGAAGAGCGGGCCCATTAGCCATGCCCAGTGGGCACGCCCAGTTGCCACACCTGCTCAGTGCCAGTCACACCTGGCTAAGCCTGAGTTGACTTGCTTTTGCTGCTCTTTAGAATAGGCTTTCTGGCTTTGATGGGACCTTGCGGATAGGTTTGTTTGATCTATAAATAAACTGGAGACTGGTGGCCCAGCCCAGTGCTACTGACTGAGCGCCACCTAGGCAGCCTGCACAACCACCCCGGGGTCCATCTCTGGCACAACCGTCCAGCAGATCCCACCTGTGTCCCCTCCATTTGAAACCCTCCCCTTGTCACATTGTACCAGTCTTTCTGGGAATTGAAGCAATACAGTTGTCGTGACAGGCATACCGAGTGCCCTCCCCGTCCCTAGAACCTCTGTCCCATTAACAGATAGGTGGTTCCACAGGTAGATTCTTTACTGTCCCATTGAACAGACGGGGAACCGAGTCATAAAGAGCCTGGACAACATGCCTGAGGCTACACAGAGCTGAGGCTTGACCCCGGGTATATTCTAGATAAGGTGACTGTCCCTGTGGGTGTCATAGATTCCTGGAGTCTGTCACTGATGGTTTATGATGGTCCAGAGGGCTCCTGAGCGTGCTCACTCTGCCTGGGGCTGCCTGCTCTCCCTGAGCCTGCCTGCTTTCCTTGGGGCTACCTGTCATGGCAGTGGGCAAAGCCATGGGCTATGTGTTGCTCGTCTGGCAAATAGAGGGGTACTAGGCAGGAATCCATGAGGAGCTGGTGCTTTGTGTGCATCAGGGTGGGGAAAACTAAAAACTATGACAAGTCTGGTGTTGGAATGTACCAGAAAATGTAGGGGACATTGATCTGCAGGAAGGAACCCAGTGAGGAGGCTAGTGTAAGCAAGCTCACCCCTCACTTGCCTTCTTCTCAGGAAGCTCAGTTCTTCAGGTTACCTTGACCTGTGACCCCAAAGCAAGCACTTAATTGTTTTATAACTTTATTTTTTAAAATGTCACAAATGAAAAAAAAAATACACGGAAATTACCCAGACCTAAGGACTAGACGGCTTGAACTCTACAGTTCACTACTGAATATTGAATAAAATATATTATGCACTATCCACACCCAAAAATAATATTCGATGGCGTGTGCATCTGTTTACGTATATGTGTATTGTTGGCTGGATTCTGCATGTGAGGAAGGACGTGAGTTTACTCTTCTGAGGCTGTGATGTCACTTAGTGTACATTTAAAGACCATCTGTCTTCCTGGATCACTTGTGACCTTTATTCTTCTTTGGAGTTGAATAGTATTCCATTTACACATAGGAAATTTTCACTTTTCATTTATCTGTTGATGGAATCAGGTGAGTCCAACTCTCTGTTGGCCTGAATAAAGCTGCAATAAACAGGCAATAAACATGTAAGCAGCATGTTCTTCCCCTTGTCTGGGCAGGGCCCAGACTCTGCCTGCTCCGTGCAGCTCCGACTACCTCTTGACGTCTTGGATTTTGAATTTTGTCTCCATCCTTGCACCGTCTCCTATGTCTTTTATGCTTTTTAATCTTTTGCATTATTTTTAGTTTATGTGTACGAGTGCTTTGCCTGAGTGCATGCCTTTGTATCCCGTGTGTCCCTGGTGCCTATAGAGACTGGAAGAAAGCATTAGATGCCCTGGAACTGGACTCACAGCCGGTTTTGAGTTGCTACTACTGCATGGGTGCTACAAATCTGGGTCTTTTGCCAGAGCAGGAAATGCTCTTAACCACTGAGCCATCTCTCCAGTCCCCTTCCCTTCCCCACAGTGTCTCATGTATCACAGGCTGGCCTTGAACTCACTATGTAGCCAAGAAGGATCTTGAATTTCTGGTCCTTCCGCCTCCACCTCCTGAGCGCTGGGATTACAGGGGTGTGCACCATGCCTGGTTTATGGAATGTTGGGGATCAAACCCAGAGCTTTGCACAAATTAGCTGAGCACTCCGCCCACGGAGCCACACCCCCAGTTCCTCCTGTGTGTCTGTCTGTACATGGCTCCAACCGTGCAACTCTTTGGCCGCCCACTGCAGGGAGCTTCCCTCACCCTGGCTCATGATACCTGCTAAATTTGCGTTTCCAAATAAGACCCAGGAATCTGGGTGGACATGAAAACTGGGGGGAAGGGGGGAGGCTGTGCATCTTAGCAACCTCTGGAAGGAGCTGTGGGTTCCCAGTGGGACTGCCTTGGTAATAGCTGGAACACAAGCTGGCAGGGCACATGAAGCCTGGCTGTCTTACTGCACCGTTTCCTGCTGCTGGCCCAGCAAGTCAGGCTGGAGCGTACTGTAGTGAGGGCAGGGCAGGCCCCCGTCAGCACTGTTCTTTATGGTGGAGGCTCTGTGACTTTGGGAGCCATGTTGTGGCTACCGTGTGTCATGGCAGAGCGCACTGGAGTAGGTATGCAGGCCCTGGCGTTGGCCTGACTGTGTGACTGGGCCCATGGTTCAAGTCACAAAGCTACTCCTTCAGACAGCTTCCAGGCTAACACTTTATGGTTCCCCCTCGAGAGAAGATTCTAGGTAAATGCTAAACCTCATAGGGAGTTGAGGAGGAAGGAGGATGGGAGGTCAAGCTTGTGATCTTCAGGGACAGCTCGTTCTGCCCGAGAGGACACCCAGAGCCAGGGTAATTCATCCCTGTCCTCCTGTCTGACTCCTCATTTATCAAAAGCCCCTGCTGGCGCCTGCCTCCAGCATCCTCCAGAGGCCCCAGGAAGTGATTGCTGAAGAACAGAGGTGGAGGGCTCTCGGGCAATACAGCTAGATGCTCCTGGGGATGTTGGGGCGTGGCCCAGAGCAAGGCTAGCTGCTTCATTTCCCTGGGGCCAAGCACTCCGTGACAGTGACTTACCCCTGCTCCCAGGAGGTGAAAGGTGCTTGCTTTGTAGCTGGTGGTAATTCCCAGAACCATCCATCTCCCAAGTGCTGTCACAGGAAGAGTGATGGCGACCTTCCTGGCCGGCCTCAGGGATGTTACAACAGGTTTATGCCGCGTGAGTGATAGCGTTTGTGTCCATGACACTGGGATGGCAATGTCACCGTGAGACTCTCAGAGAGCAGGGTGATAAATACCTCACAGAAGCTTCCAGAGAGGAGATGGAGGGGGTAAATGAGAGATTACAACCCTTCAGAGATAGGCAGAGGACACGAAGACAGCGAGGTCCAAGGGCCATGTGTGGCTGAGTTGCTGTCCAGTCTCTGTCCTGGACAAGTTCTGCAGGGCAGGGGTAGCCACAGAGCTGGAGGCATGGGCTTGCATGAGGAACAGCTGGAATCACACTACCACAATAGACAGCGTTTGAGATGCAGGTGGTGTCTGTCACCTGTGCCCTGGAGTGATGGGACTTGGTCCTAGGCCTCTGTTTCCATAGGTGTGAGTCCTCAGCTGTGCCCCGCAGAGGGCTCTGGGTCCCTAACGGTGTCTCCTGTTCCTCTCTTCAAGCATCACAAGCCAAGTAGCTGCTTTTCCTAGTGGTCCACGGAGACCTGTGCATGGTAGGTGGCCAACCAGGACACTCACTGTGTGGTCTGTAGCAAGTGGGCCTCTTCACTAGGCTTGGGCCAAATGAATGCATGCATACACACACACACACACACACACACACACATATACACACACATACATACATACACATGCACAAATTCACATATGCATGGTAGACACAAACCCTGCCCTACACATATGCATATCCATACCTGTACATACATATACTTCAAAGACACACACATATACACACAGGCCACACAGACACACTCACATATACGTGTGTATGTATGTCCTATCAGACACATAGGTACATGTCCACATGTGTATGCATAACTACACACGCATACCCAATGCAGCAGTATACACAACATACAGATTCACATGCATGGGCACATATAATGTACTTAGTAGCTACATCATGCAGATATTCACATGGATAACACACAAACCCACAAAAACATATATATATATATATATGTGTGTGTGTGTGTGTGTGTGTGTGTGTGTGGTAAACACATACACACTGTGCACATGCTACTGCTACACACCATGCACACACATGCACACATGCATGCACATATGCAGACTCCACTCTGACCTTCCTACCACAGGGGGAATGTCTGGTGGCAGAAATGTGGGAAGAGCCTGGAGGGGTGACGGGGTCTCTGTAGGAAGGTCTCTGAGAGTCCTTCCCTCTGTCTGAACTGCTGTATGGCTAGCCAGAGACAGCCAGTGGTAAGGCTCGCTGGGTTTAGCCTGTCACCCTTCAGCTGAAGAGTTCATCTGACCACCTGCAGTGGTCTCTGCAGGCCAGCCAGAGGCGGTGGACACTGGGCGGAGGTGCTGTGCGGGAGTGTGACCTGCCCTTGCTGCGGGCATTGCTTGATCTGGGAGCTGAGGTTTCTGGGTTATGCAGCAAAGCACTGCACCACTGAGTGACAAGATGGGAAACGTTTTCATTATTGTTGTTGTTGTCATTATAAAACTGATTCACGCCCCCCAAGACAGGGTCATACTATGTCACCTAAGATAGCCTTGAACACCTAGACTCAAGTGATCCTCCTTCCTCAACCTCCTGAGTAAGTGGGCTGGAGATACCACAGTGCTTGACTACACACACACACACACACACACACACACACACACACACACACACACTGTCTGAGATAAGGTCTGTCTTTGTAGCCTCAGTTGGTCTGGAGCTCACTGTATAGCCCAGGCTGACCTCTAACACGTGGCAACAATTCTTCTAACTGAATTCTTCCAGTCAGCCTCATAAGATCGGGATTGAAGAAAGGTGCCCCCATCCCCAGGGAAAATAAAAGTCCAATGTAGCAGCTGGGCATAGTGGTGCATGCCTTTGATTTCAGCACATGGGAAGCAGAGGTTGTGAGTTTGAGGCCAGCCTGAGTTCCAGGACAGATAGAGACCCTGTCATCATCATCATCATCATCATCATCATCATCATCATCATCATCAATTGTTAGCACATTTGTGGTAAAATGGAGTCTCTCATTCTCCTCTCCAACATCCAGAGAACCTTCTTGAAAATCAAGAGGTGTATTACGGCAACGCCTGGTATCTTCCTTAACTAGGACCCCAGAACATTCATACAGAAAACTTACTCTGTGGAGCCCCTTGCTTCCTAGTGGTGCAAAGATTCTAGACTCCCCAGCAGAAAGCTAGATGTACCCCAGATAGTTTAGCTCAGTCCCCAGAAGGAGCAGGCCGGCGCAGGCTGCAGGTACAGATGGCTGCTGGGCCTGGCACAGTTGGCACAGTGTACCCCCCATCCTTCCGGGGAAGGGGAAGTAGAAGCAATGCTGTGTGGCTCGTGGTCCCTGCGGCCCTCCAGGGAAGTGACAACCAGATCTTTGCATCCCTGCGCTGGTTAATTTGTTTTCAATAGGTTTCAATCAATTACATGTGGTCCTGGGAAGAGAAGCACACAGTAATTGGCTGAAATAAATCACTTGGCACTTCAAAAGGCACTCTCTCCAGGGTCTCACCGCCCAGCCTTCGATTCTTAATAAACAGGCGTGTTTGTCCCCCACCCCCTCGTCCTCCAGCTCCATGGGAACCATGCACCAAAGGCTAGGGTGGAGGGCCCGTTTGCCAGGGACCAATCTGGCATATAGCCAAATGCACCAGAGTTGCAGGGAGGGGGTCAGACAACCTTTCCCCTCCCCATGCCTCACCCCTACCATGTTTCCAATCCCTGCCACCCAAAGCCATATCCCTCCTTCCTTCCTCTGCCAGCCCTGGCTTGTGGCTGCATCACTATGGTCTCTGTCTAGAGCCTGGCCTTGTGCACCTGCTCTGGTCTTTCCTCTCTTCCCATGAGGTCCTGGTTCAGGCTTGATTTAGGGCCACCCGACTCCAGTGTAACCTCATGGGACCTAACATCTGCAAGGACCTTGTTTCCAAATGAGACCCTTCTTATGGAGAAATTGGGCGGAAATGTGTTTTTTGGAAGTATACATTTGAGCCAGGCACTGTAGCAGTGGCCTTTAATCCCAGCACTTGTGAGGCAGAGACAAGCAGGTCCTTGAGTTCACAGCCAGCCTGGTCTACAGTGAGATTCAGGACTACACAGAGAAACCCTGCCTCACAAAGAAGAAAAATAGAAAGGAAGGAAGAAAGGAAGGAAGAAAGGAAGGAAGAAAGAATATACACTTTGGAGACATCATATCCCCAGTGATAGAGAGGAACAGGATTAGATACAATACATTGTAACATACTTGATCCCAGGTGGGTTTTGGGGTAATATCATGGGCATTGTCTCCTCCAACCAAGCTCCAGTGGCTGGAGCTGTGATCTCTTCAGGTTGGGAAGAAGAGCTGTCACTGAAAGCAGCAGGCATTGGATGGGGACACACAAATCAGCAGAAGAGGGTGGATGGCACATGGAGCTGGTGGTGTTTGAGTAAGAATGGCCCCCATAGACTCATATAATTGAACAGTCACCAGGGAGTGGCACTATTTGAGAAGGATTAGGAGGTGTGGCCTCATTGGAGGAAATGTGTCACTGGGGTCAGGCTTCATGCTTTTGAAAGCTCACATCAGGTCCAGAGTCTCCTTTTCCACCTGAGAACAGAATGCAGCTTTTAGCTACATCTCCAGTCTGTCTACCACACCTACCTGCCTGCCACCATGCTTCCTGCTTCTGTGTTCATGGCCACGAGGAAAATGGACTAAGCCCCCGAAACTATAAGCCAGCCCCCAGTTAAACGATTTCCTTTATAGAAGCTGCCTTGTTATGGCGTCTTCTCACTGCAACAGAACAGCGAGACTAAGACACAGCTCTAACCATCTGTAAGAATGCCTGCCTACTTGTGACAAGGCTCAACCAGAAGCCAAGCACACCCTATCTCCTGGTACACCCCACCCCATGAGACTCTAACAAGATGTTGGGGGTCAGTGGATGGAAGTGGAGTGACTTGGTAAGGGGTCACAGGGAGGAAATGCTGGTGACTCCTGGTGTGGATCAAAGGTCAGCATTAGTCTTCTCCTTTGATCCTAATGGTTGCTTGAGGCTGGCCCAGGCCCTCCTCAGCTTCCTGTTGCTGAGGTAATGGAGCTTCCAAAGCCTTCCCAGAAGCCCTTCCATGTTACTGCTCAGCTCCCAAGGGTGACCCTTGCACCCTGCCCAGCTTACAGATGAAGAACACCGAGGTTGTGTCCTGACCAGATACAGTGTGACCTTCAAGCCCCTGATGTTGACCGTTGCAACCATGGGCAGAGAGACTTCCGGGAAAGCAGGCCTCGCCCAAGGTTGAAGGCTGGTCCTTGTTCTCTGCTGGCTAGCCTCTGCAGCTGTGGGTCCCCTGTGGTCAAGGGCAAGAGAATCCAGCTCCTCCGGGTTGCTACCACTACTGGCACAGCTGGAAAGGATCAAGTCCAGGTCCACTTAGCAATACACCCTCCTTGAAGCTTGCGCAAGGTCAGCCTGGCACAGGGGAGAAAAAAGCTCTGGCTGTGACATCGGAAAGTCTGACACTGGGTGTGCTGTGGTCTCACACGGGGAAGAGACGTTGGTGGGAGAGGATTATCCCAACAAAGATGCGAAGAATCTGGGGAAAGGAGACCAAAAAGCTATTGGTAGAGGGAGTGAGAGGAAGCTATGCTGGTGTGGGAAGGGTGCCAGGCGCAGGGAACCGCAAGTACCAAAGCCCCATGGTCTGGAGCTAGGATTGCAGCTGGTGCTGTTTGCGGCCATCTAGAAATGGATCCCTTTGTCTCTGCCACTGTTCCCACCAGGGCTGCCTGCCAGGATAACCCTGGGGGGCCAGCCCTCCCGAGAAGGGTGTGGGCAGCTGCAGACTGCCCTGTCCCTGCTTCCCGGCCTCCACCTGCCCTGCCTCACAAATCATGGTAGCCTAATGAAGTGCCTCTTGCCTGGAGAGAGCTCTGGGGCCCAGCCCGGAGCCAGGTCAGAGCCTCCACGAAATTACAGCTGTAAGACACGGCCAGGGGAGCAGGGCCTCTCACCCTGCCTGTAATTACGGCCCGCGGAGTCCTGATTGCCGCAGTCCAATTAATTAAACACGGCAGCGACCCAAATTATGATCTGCCGCTTGCACACAGCAGTATTTTTAACCTTAACTGTCGGGGCTGAGCTTAAATTTCCTGTCTGGACAGAAGTGTCACCCTCGGGAGAAGGAGGTGGCGTTGAACCGAACCTCGCCGATGACAGACCCTGTAATTAGAAACTGTAGTGTCCCCGAGACTGGTCTTTAAAACTGTCAGAAGCCAAACGGCGGTCATTTGATACGAGGCTATCATTACCGGAGAAACTATTAGCCGCAGGTAAATAACATATTATGCCAGGGACGCGGCAGCCTGGTTGGGGAATTTGCTGGCGCTTAATTAGGGCCAGTGGCGAGGAAGATGGATGGTCACCCTTCCCGATTCACTCATTAGGAGGGAGAGTCAGGTGCTGCAGGGGTCGCCCAGGCTGCTGACCCTGCAGAAAGCGCCTCTGCCCTGACACTCGGCCTCCTCCAACCATGATGCCCACAAATCTCTCCCAGGCTTGGATTTATTGTTGATCTCTACTTGGTGGGAGCAACCAGGAGGACCCCAGTTGACACCCCACCCTTGGATTGAAGGCAGGCAGGTGGTCTTGCAGATAGTGCAAAGCAGGGACCATCTAGGGAGGCCAGATTGTATCTTCCCACAGGGCCACCCCCTACAAAGTACAGATCGGTGGGCAGGTGGCTTTAAGGGCATGAGGGACATGAGTTGATGACATGTTTGTCTGCTGAGCATGAAGCCCTGGGTTCTGTCCCCCATACCGCATAAACCAGACGTGGTGGTGACAACTGTGTTCCCAGCACTAGAATCCTAGTTCAGAAGTCCAAGATCTCACTTGGCTCAAACTTGAGGCTACATAAGACCCTATGTAAAAAACAAAACAAACAAAAAAAAAGGGCACTTGACAGTTTGTAGAAAGCTGTTCTAAGTAGTGGCAGCCTTCTGACACCCCTTACCAATTACCTTGGTCAACAGGATCTTAGCATCTAGAAACTTATTTTTAAAAAAATCAATAATTCACGCTTAAAATAACTTCATTATATTACTATTATAACGGTTCTATTTTATTGTTGCTGTTAATCTTTTTGCTGTAATTAGTGTATAGATTAAGCTTTATACCATGTGTGAAAAAAATGCAATAAACATGGGAGGGCTCACTGATGTCTTTTCCCACATCTGGGACCAGTCTTAGACTGTGCCCCCTCTGATAAGCAGGTCCATATCTTACTTGAGTATTCCCCTAGACTTGGAATTACGGACCCCTTCGTCTGAAGCCTGAGGGTCCAGTTCTCCAGGTGTGGCCTGAAGACCACCTGTGGTCCTCAAAGCAGGTGTGAGGTATGTGAGGCTTGCATTCAGTCTTTTGAGGGTCCCAACAGCTGCTGGGGTTATAGCAGCGACAATGAGAGAGATGTTTGGACAAATGGCAGGTAAACTTACCCATAGCTTATAGAAACCACAACGCTGTTCGCCTTACATGAATGTTCTTTGGGATCCTCATGTCCTGGAACAAGGGTTGTAGAGGTGGACCAGTAGGCTGCTTCCCTCAGCCAGGGCTCTGCCACCCTCGGGCTCCTGTGCACGGCACATGCAGAGTTTCCAGGAATGACAGGCAGAATGGATGCAGCCACTTCCCAGTCATGCTCACCCCTTCCCCCAACATATTTCTACATGCATGCCCCTACTCAGTCACACACACCTTGGACCATGCACATAACAGGGGCACAGTACTTCATCCCTCAAACAAACTAGATCTGTCCCTTGTCCATTCTCCATCTGGAGCCTGGTTAGTTCACTCTGCCCTGTTCCTGGGACTGATGGGGCTTACCCTGCTTACTGACTACCGAAGTATAGGACTGTTATGCCCATGGGTTTCCCAGAGAAATGACATCATGGCTAGAGAGCTGAGCAATGGGATAGAGAGGTTCCTGTGTGCCATGCACATCATTGTCACCAGGGATTTTGACTCTGTGCCGGATGAGCCATACACCTGGGGTTGGAGCTGGCCAGTTCCAGCATCCCAAGAGCTTTGGGATATTGCAGGCAGTTCTGGCCTGCTTCCACAAAGTCACATCAAAGTGACAGACCCTGTGAGAGGCCTAGAACTCCACATGGGAGCCAGGAATGGCAGGACAGTAGTTATGGCTTATTATACAAGGAAAGTGACTCTCAGGACTGTACCCAGGCCCAAGAGCACTTGCGTGGAGCAAGGCTTTAAGGCTGAGGGCAGCACACAGTCACAGTCAGTGCCATGGTCTTCCAGCTTACCATCCACAGATCAAACCAGACCAGACCAGACAGAACCTGGCTGAGGTTCATATAGCCCCGAAGGCCTCCTGTATGCCAGGAGTGTCACACACAGTACACAAGGACTTGATCACAGTCACCTAACTGTTCTGTGGCAGCATTGCCTGAAGTCACTTGTCGGCAGAGCGTCCTGCTTTGTTCCTGGCAGCAACCATGGTCCCATGTGGCTCTTGAGCATTTAGGTTCTGTAGCACACACCAGAACCTGTATCTTTGTCCTAGCATCTCAAGAATGTAAATGTCAGTAGCAGCCAGGCATGGCTGCTGGATGGGATGGTCCAGTCTGGTCCATGAGGACATGGGGGGTGGGGCAGCATGCAGGAGAGTGTGCTCATCCCGAGGGACTGGAAAGGTCCTCCCTTTATCAGGAGAAAAGGACATGCCAACCCAGATGAGCTGAGAGGGTAGTGCCTATTAGGAGTCTGAGACCTCTGAAGGGAAGTACCTATTAGGGAGATAAGTTTTAGAGACACACGGGTAAGAGAAGTGGGCTGGCCTAAGCAGGAAAGTCTGGAACTTTCCAATGGGTAGGCTTTGTTTTGTAGGTAGAGATGGAGCTTGGTTTTAACCTGGAGAAGGGGGGCCAGGGAGACACAGCAATGACTGACATTTATTATCAGGTGCCAGGCATTGTTCTTCATTTGTTTATTTACCAATCCGTCCATCCATCCATTCAGGGGATTTCTATCTATCCACCTACCCACCTATCCATGTACCTACCCATCTGTCCACCCATTTATACACCCACCCACCTATCCATGTACCTACCCATCCGTCCACCTATCTATCCACCCACCCACCTATCCATGTACCTACCCATCTGCCCACCCATTTATACACCCACTTACCCATCCACCCACCTATCTATCCACCCACCCACCTATGTGTTCATCCACCTGTTGAGTCACGTGTTCCTTCCACAAGCTAAAAGATGTTCGCATCTAGGCATGGCCTCACCTCTCCTGTACAGCAGCTTGGTGAGAGATGCTTACAGTGGCACCCTGGACATGCATAGCCTCTCATCGTGTTCACTCACTGAAGTCCCCTGAGCTTCAGCCACCTCCTCTCCAGCCTCAGTCCAGATGTGTGCCCTGCCTTCATCTCCTGCAGGCTCTTGGTCCCCGTGCCCATGGCAGGCTGGCACTTCTCTTCCCTCGGCCCCTGCAGGTGGACATGTGGCTTTGACAGTGTGCTGTGGTGACATATCAGGTTTGGCCTGGCTGTCTGGCTGGAAAGATCCATCAGCCGGTGTCCTCAGCACTCTCCAGCCTGAATCGCGCTTTCATTTGCCAGTCTGTGGGTTTCCTCCGCATGAATTCATCTATATTTGTGTCAGGCAAGATTGCTTTTGTCTTCCTGAGCCTGCTAATACATCCCTGTAGACCTCAGTCCTTGGCCTTCTGCACACTTTCTTGTCCAGTTTAAAAAGGGAGTCCAGGGTGTGATAAGCCAGAGATGAACAACCCCACCTGGCCTTTGCCCAGCAGGCTGATGAACCCCCTAGTGAGTGGAAAGATGGTATGGCTGGAACCCCACATAAGACCCTAGGTCACTCCTTTCTGGCCAGCAGCTTCTACGTCAGTTCACTGGAGCTGAACTAGTAAAACCCCCAAACCTGTTAAATGATAGAAACTTGCTTGCTCAACCTTCTAGAGGCCACAGTGCAAAGTCAGAGTGCAGGCTGGGCTGTTCCCTCTGCTCTGCCCTCCTCTCGTGTACCGATAGCCTTATCAGGAAGATAGGAACAGAGACACCCATAGGACCATGTCACACACTGAGCTTTTTACCATATTAGGCCTGTCTCCGTCTTCTGGCCCATTCTAAGGTCTAGGATGTCAACATGTAAATTTGAATCTAACAAGTGTCCTTTTCAATTTTTATGCTTGTGTGCATGTACTTGTATACAGGTAGAGGTCAGAGGTCTACCTCAGGTGTCATTCCTAAGGTACCATCTACCTTGTTTTTTAAACACTGTCTTCCACTGGAATTACCAAGTAGGGTCACTTCTCCACTTCCCCGGTGCCATACAAATCATATTTTTTTATTTTATTATCAAACTTGCATTGTGCTTTTGCAAGGCATGTATTTCACTTGTCTCTCCAGTCCTCGCTTCCAATTCTCAGTGACAGTTGCTACTCAGTGGGAAGGTGCGGGGTGAGGCAGCTGCGAAGGAGCTCCTCTGACCCGTGGTCACTTGCCCGTGTACTCTCGCGCCCGGTTGTTATCATTCATAGACAAGTGGCCTTCACAATGACTGGCTCTCATGACGTCCTGCCTGCCCTGGCTCTGTAGTAGGAGATCAAGGAGGCTGAGACCGCCTGGGAACGCCAAAAACCATTGGGGGCTTTGTAGGGAGTCACCAAGGGGGCTACCTGGGGGATAAGTCTTGACGAGCTGTGTCGGTCTCTCGTCTGTCCTAGGTGAGCTTCAGGCTGTTGCCAACCAGCTGTGTCCCTTGGCAGCTGTTTTCAGGGGTGTGTTCTGTAGCAGCTCCCAGAACACGGGTAGAAGAGAGGTGCCCTGTGAAGGGAGCTGGTTTGTATGCAGAAGGAGTTGTAGGAACCCAGTGTTTATTCTGAAATCTAGATCAGGCAAATTTGACCTTGACCTTCAGGGATCCAGGGGTCCTACATTAGTCCTCAACCCTGGGCGGGCATAAGTGTACACATCCAGGTCCCCAAAATGGTGCCACTCAGAGTGTGTGGATGAGGCTCGCCATGGAGTAGAGTGACAGCGGAGAGATAGTACATGAAAGGGGGAGGGGCTTGGTTGGGTTCCTCGGAAGGACAGATGACCGTAGAATAGGCATGGCAAGTGGCTGGGCCAAGCCGGAATGTTTCTGTTGCCTGAAAGCGACCCTGCCTGTGTGGTGGGCCAGAAGCAGCTTGTCCGTGCAAAGGACTTGGGGGAGGCCTTCTCGTCTGATGCCTGGGTCTGTGTTCTGCTCGGCTGCTCCTCCTTTGCTATCCACTTATGCAGCAAAGAGTGGGCCTTTAATGATTGGGGCTTTACATAAAGGACTCCAGGATACTCTGGCAGCAGGTAGGTAACAGGACAGATCCTCCTCTGCCTGCCCTCCTGTCCCACTGCCGTGCTTGCTCCCCAACCCCCTCTCTCTCTACAAGATGCTGCTGCAGCCCTGTAAATTTCTTGAAGTGAGAGCCCCCCCCCCACATCCTCACATCCCGATGGCCCCTCCTGATCCCTCCATCCCCTGCAGACAGTTCTCTGACAGAAGCTGACAAGAGCCATTTCCAAGATGGATTGATTCAATTTAGTACAAATTTTTGCCGGATTTGATGACGTATGACTCTCTGTTGGGACCACATTGAATGTGACTCTGAAGAGAGAGGGTTTATTAGGGTGGGCAGTGCCGAGCAGGTGGGGTCTGGGAGAGCCAGGGCAAGCCTGCTCTACTGCTGTCCTGTGCCTGCCAAGCTCCAGGGTGTCCCTGATGCTCCCTGTTCCCCATTATCAGGCCCTACAGCTGGTTGGCCTCTCCAAAGAAGAACACTTTATGAGCCAGTTTTTCATTGTACCCTAGAGACTAGATTTCCATTTCATTCCCAGAAGCAAAGTTTTGCTACTGCTGGGGACCCCACTGTGGGAGGCCCAAAGCTAAACACTTCTTCCCTCTGGGCTGATAAATTCTTAATAGAGGTGGCAGGGTAGCAGACACACACACACACACTCACACTCACGCAGCCCGCTGGGGACCAGAACTCTAATGTGTGTGTGTGGTAGTGTGGGTAAAGTGTGTCTGTGTGCCTGTGTGTATGTGATGTGTGTGTGCCTTTGTGTGTGTAGTGTATGTGATGTATATGTGTCTGTCTGTCTGTCTGTGTGTATGTAGTATATATGTGTGTGAATCTGTGTAGTGTATGTGATGTATGTGTGTCTTTGTGTGATATATCTGTGTGGCTGTGTGTGTGATGGGATATAAAATGTGTGTGTCTGTGTGTAGTGTATGTGAGGTGTGGGTGTGTATGCACATATATGCACATGAACTCACTCCCAACTTATTCCCCTAGCCTGGAGTCCTGGCCTTCTGCTCACAGCTGTGTGGAAGAACAGACTGTGCCCTGGGCTCATCCTCAGCAGGGATGGGCTGTTTCTAGAAGAATGAAGTACACAGCCTTGGAGGGAGGGAGCACCCAGATGGCCAGAGCCTCTCAGCCCAACCCCAGTGACATTAAAGAACTACAAAACTCCTCCTCCTTCCAGCCCCGCCCCTTCCTGAATACTCTGTGCCCTGACCTCAGAGCCCTTGCACCTGCCTTTCTTCTGCCTCCCTCCAAACACACTCAGGCCCCTGGCTAATTCAGGTCGTGCACATCTAAAGCCCCTGCACCCAGGAGTTCAGGACCAGCCTCAGCTACTTGAGACCTTGTCTCAAACAAGCAAACCTCAGCAGGATGGCTCAGCAGGTAAAGGTAGCTGGCCTATGAGCCTGATGGCCTGAGTTTGATCCCCAGAACCTGTGTAAAAATGGAAAGAGAACACTTGATTCCACAGAGGTGTCCTCTGACCCCCACATGGGTGACCACACACACAATAATAAACTTTACTTTTTAAAGAGATTTGTTTATTTTAGTTATATGAGTACACTGTTGCTATCTTCAGACACACCAGGAGAAGGCATCAGATCCCATTACAGATGGTTGTGAGCCACCATGTAGTTGCTGGGAGTTAAACTCAGAACCTCTAGAAGAGCAATCAGTGCTCTTAACCACTGAGCCATCTCTCCAGCCCCCAATAATAAACTTTAAAGTTGCAGGTCCAAAGCAGGGCCTAGACCATGAGAGATGGCAAATGGATGGGAAAGAGTCTGGGCCATGCCTGGGCACTGAGACTATCTAGGCTGGATGCAGAAACAGGACCAGACTTGGAATGTGGCTCCTGGGATGTATACATCTGTCCTTGCTTGTACAAAGGCCTTTCCCAGATAGAAATCAGTTGAGGGGTTTGAGGTGAGAACACGTTAGGCCTTACATCATGTGTCCTTAGAGGGTGAGGCTGTCATAGGACATAGAAGGAAGGCAGAGATCAGAGCCATATGACCATTGGCTGACCCCCCACCACAAGGGTACATTCTGTCTTCTAAAACTACTTGGCCCATGGTCACTTGTGAAGTCTGAAGATACCTATCCATCTGTGTTTGTATGTGCCTAAGAAGCTGCAGGGGTGAGGCTCTTTGCTGGTTTGGTGGATGGCAGTTTACCAGGGTAAGGGGACTACAGTTTGCTGGAAGGAGAAGAGAGGGGAGGGGAGGGGTAAGGAGGAGAGGAGAGGAGAAGGAGAATAGGACTAGGCCTGAGAGAACCTTCACCCTGATGATAGTTAAACTCAGCCCAGAGGAAAGGCATCCTTGAAGTTCAACAAAGCATCCTGGACCTATCACTGTTACCAGTATGGTAGCTACAAGGGTGGTCCTAATGGACTCAGACTTAGTATCTGGAACCTAGAGTCTATGAGGGACACAGACAGCCCAGCTGAACCCCAGACATTGTTTACATTTGCATGGTTGGAGCCCCAGGTTCTAGAGTGCTCCGCTTAGGAGCTGGGCACGGTGACCCACACAATTCCAGAAGAGGCAAGAGGATTGCTCAAGTTTGGGGCAGTCTAAGCTACATAGTGAGTTCCGGGCAAGTCTGGGCTCCAGAGCGAGAGCCAAGGTGCCCTCCAGCCCCTCCCAGGTAGCTCTCTGCGGTTTTGCATATGTGGTGGTTTCTCTGTCTTTGCAGGGAAAGCTGATTCAGTGTGTTTCACCTCTCACTTTGAGTGGCTGCAGGAGCTGCTTTTTTTTTTTTTTTTAAGATTTCTTTATTTTCTTTTATTTATGTATATGTGTGTGCAATGTAGCTGTCTTCAGACACACAAGAAGAGGGCATCAGATCTCGTTACAGATGGCTGTGAGCCACCATGTGGTTGCTGGGATTTGAACTCAGGACCTCTGGAAGAGCAGCCAGTGCTCTTAACTGCTGAGCCATCTCTCCAGCTTGGGGGCTGCTTTAAGTAAACATAAATCACGGGTACATATCAAACTAAGGGTTCTTCTTAGCCTGTTCATTAGAGCCCTTCTGAGATCAAACCACTTGCATTCCTGGGAATGGGGGCGGGGGAGGAAGAGGTCTGGGCAGAACTCATTTAACTGTGGACCTGTGCCAGGGTCAAGAACTGAGAGGTTCTGAGAGCTCCAATCTCTCCAACTAGCTTTGTGAGTTGTGCAAATACTAGGGCAGGCCATGACCAAGAGGCTCACCTGCACCCATGGTGCCTTCTCATGTCTGTTCCTGGCTTTTGGCCTAGATACACCATGATGTTACTGGAATTTCCAGCGCCAATAAACCCTTATAAAAACCGTACAATCCAGTTATTATAATTATAAGTGATAAGCCTAAATTGGGCAGATCTAACACTATACTGACTTATTCCCCCAGCTATAACACCCCTTGCTACTTGTGGTTTCTCCTGGCCATGTGGTTCCGGTCCATCATGGCTTCCTCCTCTTCCTCCATCCTCTCTTTTTACCCTCTCGTCCTCTTCTGCCTTTCTACCTGCCCCCACTCTCGGATCTCCCGTCCCACCTTTCCCTTCCACTGCCCAATCGCAATTAGCCTTTATTGATCAGTTAAAATGGGGAGAAGGTTCACCTGAGATCACCTGAGTACACGATCGACTGCTCATGGGGCAGTCCCTCTTGAGGAAGCAGAATTAATATCAGAATACAAACAGCATCAGACAACCCGCAACACCAGGAGGTCTCCTGGAAACCTGGAAGCATTTCTCTACCATGGTACCCTTTGGGGTAACTTAATGGCATAGCCCAGGATAGCCCCTGTGCTACACAGTCTCTCCTTGCCTCGGTATTATGTTTCCTCCTCCCCTTCATGAGCATGGCTGCTGAGAGCCGGGGCCAGAGCGCCTTTCCACATAGCTTAGTAGCTGCAACTGGATGACCATGAGCCTCAGCCTCTGAGTCCAGTATTCTCAACGATCATGATGCCAGTGGACACTTAGAAACACAGCCTGTCCCTGTTGCTGCAGGTGTCGTGGGGGGGCTCCAATGTACCCCCACCTGCACAGATGCCAGTGGTATTTCCTCTCACTTCACCTGCCTCCTCCTGAGTGTACCCTACTTCTGTGGGACTTAGGACCTTGCATTCTTCCTCCTAACAACAAGCCCCTCTGGGAGACCCTAGTATGAGCCTCCAACTGTCCTGCCTCAGGCTCCACTGAGCATCAGACGCCCCTGGGAATGTGCCACTCTGAAACTTGAGGTCCCCACAGGGTGTGACTTGGGTCCAACCTGAGAATCTGTACATAGGTGGGAACCCTGGGGGAGGGGCAGCTTCTAAAATTCAGAGGCTGTCCAGGTTCCAAGGGGATTGTAGGATGTGGTTAGGGTGCCTAGGAGCCCTGAAGAACTGTGGGTAGAGAAGGAAAGTCATCTTGAGTTAGAGGAAAGGCGCTGACAGAGCCCACTGACCTCTCTCCTTTCCCCCTCCCTCCCTCATCTCCCTTCTCCCTGTCCCAATAGAGCCCTAGAATAAGAGGTCAAAGACACACACAGGCCACCACTTGGGGCATGGCTTCCCTGGAAACAACCCACAGTGCAGCCTCCTTCCAAGGGAGCCTCACCCTCCACTGTCCCCTTTGGGTTCTTCCCTGAGTGTGCTCCCTGCTCTCCAGCTTCTAAGCAGCTCCTTGGCAAGGAAGACAGCCAGGACTGAGGGCCTAGCAGGATCAGCTTTGTAGCCCCTGGCCCAGGCTAGCATGGAGCCTGAATCCTCTGGAGGCTTGGCATGGCCCTCTGGAATCTTGCCCGCTCTCTTCACACTGTATACTGGGCTCCTGTCACAGTGCATGGCTGGTGCATTGTTCCCAGGAAGGGCCCTGGTGCCAGAAGCTGTGGCTGCGTATGGCAAGTTCTCAGGCTTGGATGCCCCCACCCCTGTGTGGATGTGATCAGGGTCACAGCCCAGGAAGTTAGACAGCCTTGGCCAGTGGCAAAGCCTCTTCTTCTTTTCCTGGTGTCTAAGCCTCCTGATGCCTCTAAAATACCCATTCTAGGCTTCCAGTACCCTGAAGGGATCCTGGACATGAAAGCCAGAGCTGAGAAGTCAGAGGCTTGCCAGTTGTGTGCACTTGTGTTTGCCTGTAGGTGTGTGAGCTTGTACCTGTGTGCTGAGCATGTTCGTGCGTCTGCATGCAGACCTGTCTTTGTATGAGCTGCTTGCACATGAGTCTCTCTCTCTCTCTCTCTCTCTCTCTCTCTGGTGTGTGTGTGTGTGTGTGTGTGTGTGTGTGTGTGTGTGTGTGTGTAGCTATATCTGCAAACTGTCTGGAGAGTCTAGAGCCATCTTTCTTCCTGGATGCTTTGCTATCACTCCTGTGAATATGGAATGCTCTCCCTGGAGCTCCACCTTCCTAAAGTCAGCTTCCTTCTGCATTTAACACCATATACCTCTGCCTTATCTGGTCCTGGGGCTTGCCTTGGCATGGAGTGGTGCTCAGTGGGGAGGAGCCACAAAGTCTAGCTGGAATCCCTTCAGCCCCCTGGAGCTCAGCCTCTCCTGGCACAGTCCCAGCATCTGGGACTCAGTGGCAGCCCAGCACAGTAGAAAGATGAAGCATGAGTTCCCAGGAGCTTAGGGACCTGGGCCTCCTTGAATGTCTGCTGTGTGGTTTATTTAGTAGTGATCAATAGGAAAACACAGGGCTCTGAGTGAACCCAGAATGACGGCCAAAGGCTGGGCCAGAGCTATGCCTGTTTCTCAGTGAGAGAGGGCAGAGGTGTACCAGATAAGCAGGTGAGATTGGAGGTACATATCCCCTCTCCAGGTACCCTGCAGCCAGGTGGGACAAAGCTCTGAGTTTTCTGTGACAGGTGGGGGACATACTGTCACCTGTGGATGAGGCCATTTCTATACCTCAACACATAGGAGAAGAGCCACTCTCTCCTCTGTGGGACCTTGAGCCCTGCTGCTGGTGAGTGACCAGACTTTACCATTGACTGTGACCACATCTGGATATCTTCCCCAGAGGCACTTGGTTAGGGCAAGCAGGGGATGGCACCAGAAGGGTGCAGGGCCAGCCCCTTCCTGGGCCCAGGTTGGAAAGCAAACTTGGAGTAGCAGGCCATGTTCATTACTGCTCTCCTTTCTGTCTCTAATTGTAGTGTCCTTGGGGTTAAGTCTGTCATCCTGCTTAGCAACAGTTGGGGTTCCATGAGCCTCGCAGGGCTACATCATACTCACCTCTAGGAGAGACAAGGAAGAAGGGATACTAGAAGGAAAAAAATAGAAACCACCCCCCCAACAAAAAAGAAGAAGGAAAGAAACCCCTAAAGCCAGGTGTCAGAGCCTGGCCCCACTTCTCCCCTGAGCCTGTCTGTGGTGTGAACAGTAGGATCAGCAGGAATCAAATGGGCCTCAGCTCCCAAGAGCTTTGGGAAGCCCTGTGGGTGAGGACATTTGATGCTGGGGCCGCAGCTTGAAAGTTTCCACAGGCTCTCAAGCCTGACGCTGAAGCCATTGAAAATGATTAAAAATAGTTCCCTCTGCACCAGCTCCTGCCTCCCCCTCTGCTGATCCACTGCCCGCCCCAGGCCAGGCAGCATGAAGCCCTTTCTTTCTCTTCTTTATCTCCCCTGCGGAGCCTCCTACAGCGGTCATTTCATTTCATTTCTGGTCTTTGGAGAGTGACATTTACATATTAATATTTTCCGAGGGAGTCTCGCAGGCTGCAGCAAGTGTCTGCCTCGTGGCCTCAATAATGTGAGCGAGATAAAGCTTGGCTCCTGGGTGAATCACAGCCAATACAAGCCTGTGACCGAGGAGGCTGAGATGCTCCCCTTGGCATGTGGAGCAGCGCTCGACAACTGATTCAGTACCCTGTGCCCCCTGCTTTATCTCCACTCGCAGAGGGCCTGTCTTTGTCAAGTGCCCTGCCTCCCCACACTTTCCGCCTCTGTCCCCAAGATGCACTAGGGACAAGCTTCCCAGTCTGAATGCTCTGACAGATGTGTGAGCTGCAGCCCTGCCCGGCACAGTGAACTGCCAACTGGGTTATCTCTTTCTGCAGGGCCTGCCTGTGATGGCCACTGTCCCAGCCACATGGGAGTCTTTGCCTCCAGGCCTCAAGTGGGTCATGAAGCAGAAGGGCCTTGGTGGTGACTGGCAGAGTCAGCTTTCTCTGGATGCAAGGGCCCTTGAGCGTGGGAGGTGGTAGGGGAGCCACGTGGCCGGGATACTGCTGTGTGCTGTGTCATCTCATTACCTGTGAGGCCTGGAGGTACCCATCCCAGCGTTTCACATCAGATCCAAGAGGGACGTGACAGGGCTGAGGTCACACAGCTGGGAGCCAAGGCTTAGTCAGAGTAAACCTCCTGAGCCTCCAGCCCCTGCTCCATCTCCAACCACCCACTCCCTCCATGACTCAGTTTCTTTGCAGTTAAATGAGGGATGGAGACCACGGCAGAGCTGTGTCTTGTACAAGAGTAAGAGATGGTTGGTTGGTCTTAAGGCTGGATGTGTCTGGGGGTTCAGGGGACACACTGCCAGTGTACACATACGTAGCAGTGTGCCCTAGATGTATACGTATAGTGTCAGGACACGCTGAGGTATACTCATGTGACATAAAAAGGATTTGTCAGGTGGGTCACTGAGTTCGAAGCCAGCCTGGTCTACACAGTAAATCCTGGGCTACACAGTGATACAATGTCTAAAAACAACAACAAACTCAATATGTAGTCAGATGCCCTTGACCTCCTGGCCCTGCCTCTGTACTTTTGGAGTGTCGGGGTTGCAGGTGCACCACCAGGATGTGTTATATGATGCTGGGATAGAACCCAGGACTTCCTGTAAAGTCTTGCAAATACCACCTGAGATACACCCTCAGTCCCAGAATGACCCGTGGTATTTCTTCTCTACACCTACATCCACACGGGCCGTGATAGAGCTGAGAGACTCCATGCTGCCCCCCACCCCTAACCCCGGGGCTCAGAGCACCTGCCATTCTATGCAGTGTTTCCTTTTTCTACCTCCTGTGGGTGCCCTTCCTCACCAGTCACTTCCAGAGACACTCTGGGGACTGTCTTAGTCAGGTTTCCCATTGTTGCAATGAAACACCATGACCAAGAAACAAGTTGGGGAGGAAGTGGTTCATTTGGCTCACACTTCTATGATACTGTTCATCACTGGAGGAAGTCAGAACAGGAACTCAAGCAGAGCAGGAACCTAGAGCAGGAGCTGATGCAGAGGCCATGGAGGGATGTTACTTACTAGCTTGTTTCCCTTGGCTTTCTCATAGAACCCAGGACCACCAGCCCAGGGATGGCACCACCCACCATGGGGTGGGCCCTCCCCCATTGAGCACTAATTGAGGAAATGCCTATAGCTGGATCTCATGGAGGCATTTCCTCCACTGAGGCTCCTTCCTCTCGGATGGCTCTGGCTTGTGTCAAGTTGACACATAAAACCAGGCAATATTGGGTGCCTGGGACCTGTGTGATCTCTCCCTTCCTCAGCTGTGACCTCTTCAAATCATCATTCTTCATCATTTGTGATTCAGGAGCCATGCCATGCCAGTGTGGGGGGCTGCCAGGCATGTGTTCAGGGTGTGATGCTTTTCTCTCACATCCTCAGCATATGCTGGGGCTCCTGTGAGCCTCTGTGTGACCTGTTACAGGTCGGGTTCCCAGTTTGCTGCTGCCAAGGGGTGGTCTTTATACTACTCCAGGTAGCTTGTAACAAAATACCACAGGAGGGGTAGTCTCCACCCAAGTTCAATTCAGAAGGCTAAGATGCTCAGTGGGAGGGAACCTGGCACTGTGAGCGAGGAGTCGAAAAGTAGAGCATGTCTGGTTGGCCTGGACTTGCCCTGTGGTGGGATCCAGGGCACCTGGGGCTTTGTGCATGCTAGGCAATGCTCTACTGCGTTCTAGCCCAGGTAGGTAGTAAAACACGTCTGGGGTAGATTGCCTGCCGGCAGATCTGGCCTTTTCTCCTCAGGATGGCCTTTTGTGATAGGTGGGGACATATAGCCTCTGGGCCTCTTTAACAAGCAGCTTCCAAGCTGAGGCTCCACCCTCCATGACTTCACTGCCTCTCCGATGCCCTTTCCCCTGATACCACAGTCTGACTTGCTGTGGGAATTCAGACTTCAGCAGAGTGTGCAGCAGGCTCAGGCATCCCAAGAGAATTCATACTCCTCTTAAGGAACTGTCCTGGGCCCTACTCCTGTTCTAACTTCCAGCCTGTCAGACTGGGAGCTCTTCCGAACACCATTTTATTGAGGAAGAACAGGCTTTGTAGACACCTAAGAGAGAGCACTCTAAGCAGGGAGGGTGCTTCCTAGCTGCAGGATCCAGGCCTGATGGGAACCAGATGTCTGCCCAGCCCTTCCAGAGGCAGCCTGGAAGACACTGGCCGCAGTGGACTTTGTTCAGGGCCAGAAGGCCTGGGTAAGTTTGGCCTAGTCTGCCAGTTTGTCCAAGAACTTCCTGAGACCTCTGGGTTCAGTACAGCCCGGGAAGACCTGTCCAGCAGCTACTGACCATTGGCTGCTGTCCGGGTTGTTTTTTTTTTTTGGGGGGGGGGGGCGTTCCTAAGACAGGGCAGAGGACAAAGGACACTGGCCCAGGGGGCTTGTTTTCTGACTTCGTGTTCACTTAGACCAGAAGGAGCTTCGAGTGGTACGCTGGCCTTTAATCCCAGCACTAGGTAGGCAGAGGCAGGAAGATCTTTTTGAGTGCATGACCAGCCTGTTGTACACAGTTCCAGGACAGCCAGGGCTGCCCAGAGACCTAGTCTCACAATGAAAAATAAACCTGACAAGAGACCCTCACTTATGTGCATGCCCCACCCACACCCCCACGTTGAGGACCCAGAGCCAGTGTAGCTTCCCCGTGGCCGAGCCTCCCTGGCATCCTGGGTTTCTTTCTCTCTGGTGAAGATCCTACCCAGGCTAAGCCTATGGTGTCCTGAGGCCTGGGTACCAGATCTCGGCTTGTTTGGGAATGCTCTGAACTCCAGTCTAGTCTTGTAGCTATCTGTCTCTGAAGTCCCCTTCCTGTCTATCGGATCCTGTTTCCTTTGCCTCCCTACTCAGTGTTCCCATTTGAAGTGTGTGTGGGGGAGGTCGTTTTATCCCCACTTGAATCAGCGAGAATGATGGGGTGGGGGGGGGGACTGTGCTTAGCCCAGTCTCTCTGTCAGTTTTCCCACTAGGTACAATGCAAAGCCTGCTGGCACTCAGCCCAGGGGGTCGCTCAGGGTTTTCACATTGCTGTTTTAAGATCTTGTGCTAATGAGGCCCTGGCAGCCCCAAGATCCCAGCAACTGAGTGTGCCAAGGAGACTGGACAGCGTTCACATGCCTTGACAGTCCTGGCCAGTGGAGGTAGCTGGGAAGTTCCTGCTTCTGACCTCTCACTGCAGCCTTGGAACTCCAGAGAGGCCCGTGGGGTGGGGGCCAATTTGGAAAGCAGGCCACACTCACTCTCTCAGCCTTAATTTCCCTGTTGGTAATAGAACTGCTTACATCAGGCCTGGGAGGTGGGAGCTATAAGGACTTAGAGACTTTTGCTCACCTCAGCCTCAGGGTCTCAATAGTACCTCCCCCAAGCCACTTCCAGATGTAGGAAATGCTAGGGGAAAGCCACTTCTCTATGGACCCTACTCATCTGCCCTGTACCCTCATACCCAACCCCCAGAGCTGTGGCCAGGATAAGACGGGATTGTCAGAACCTTGGCCACATTACATCCCACACTACATCAATGGCTGGTGGGTGCGTCTGCCACAAGGCCTCCTCGGTTCCAGGCCACACTGAACACCCTCTGTGCATTGCTTTGCATGGTAGGCAGCTCTTAAGAGGCATGTACCCGACCTGTAGCTGAGAAAACTGAGCTCCCACTGGCCGCCCACAGAGGGAACAGAGCAGCCACTCAAAATCCTGGGCCTCACAGTAGCCTTGCCTATAATGTAAACATGACTGTTGGGTGCAGTGCAGGTCCCCTACAAGCTGTGTGTCGGGTGATGAAATGGCCTTGGGGTCTGGAACAGCAGAGAAGCCCTGGGGGCTGATTAAGGGAGCCCAGGCTGCCTCCTGCCCCCAACCCAGCAGCTGGGGATGATGCAATTCCAGGGAAATGTTGGGGGAGGGTCCTCTGAGTTGTTCTGAACCTAATGAAGGTTTCAGGGGGCAACCCTGGCAGGCTCCCCGTCCACTGCAGGATCCTGAGAGTTCCCCAGGGAGGGCTCCCACACCTGCCTAGCTGCCATCACAACCAAGACAAAGAAGGACAGCCATTCAGGAAGGCCCTGGGTCTCAGACCCTTAAGTGTCCAGCTTGGGCTCTATGTCTCCCACCTATACTGAGGGACCATTTGCTCCTGTCAGAATTAAAGTTCTCAGTTGGAGCCTGCTGTTTCTGGAGATGAAAGGCCGCATCTCCCAGCCTCCCAAGTCTTCTTAGAGCTGGCCGGAAGGCCGTTTGTTCTCTGGAGAAAAGCTGGGACTCGCTTTGCCCTTTGGAGGTCATCAATGAGATGAAGCCTCTTCAGAGTTCAGGCCTTAGGAGCAGAGAACACCAGGGATCCTGTTTGCCTCTTGCTGGCTGTGTGTCTCTGGGAAAGGTCCTCAGCCTCTCTGGGCTACCCGTCAAGCTGCTCCTGAAGCTCCAGATGTGAGCCCACACTGGTGGCAGTCAGGATGGTTGGCACACTGGGTCCAGGAAGGTGTCCTGCTCTGTGGGCTGTCACAGCAAAGGCTCTACAGGCTAAGGAGGAAGTGGGGACTCCTGTAAAGTCCTGAGGGCACAGAGTACCTGGTGGTGACCTTGTCCCTTGGGGGACTTGATCCCACAGGCACATGCCACTTGGACTGGCCTACGTTTCAGTCTGGAAGTCTGGCGAACCTGGGATTTAGGGCTTAGGTTGCTCAGCTCCCCACAGGGATCTGAAAGCCTTCTGCATCCTGTGTACACAGAGGGGTAAGGATGGTACAACCCAGGAAAGTGAGACAGCCCCCCAATGCTGGCCCTCCCAGCTTCCCCAGGCTCTTCCAAAGCCCCACACCAGCTGCGGAGGGCCCACTAGTGACTCCCAGTGTGAAGATTTGCTCACGAGGGCCCAAACCCCGCCATGGCTGAACTGAATCTCCTGGGGGGTCACCATCATTTCCCACAACCTCTGCTGCAAGTCACCTCTTGGTTGCGTCACTGTCAACCGTTACACCAAGCAGCCTCCACCCTCACACCTGTGCACATTAGCAGGGGCTGGGCTCTGAGGGACTTGGTGGGTGCCTTGTGACAGGTACACGATCTCTCCACCCCAGCCAACTCTACCATCACGTCTGTAGTCCGGTATGGTAGAGGTCCTCTCCCTTCAAGATACAGTCTGCTGTCTCCTCCCCCGACCATGGACTACTGCTTCAGACTTGTAGGAAAGCTGTCTGCATGATCTAAGGCTGTGGGAGACAGCCAGTCAGTCCAGACATGTCCGCTTTCTTCAACGATCCATGGTCCTGGTGCATGATGGGTCGGCAGACTTCCTCAGGGTGGGATACCAGCTAGTGTCACAAACAGAACCCGTGTTCCCTGACAGCAAGGTGAGCCAAGTCTACACTGTGCTTTTAGTCCTCATAGCGTCTCCGTTGACATCTTGTTTCCACAGTTGCTCGCTGACCCTTGTCACACTACTGAACCTCTCTGGTCAGCAGCCCCGCTCGGCCTCCGAAGCAGGTTCAGTAACAGTCCTTACATGCGCAGGCCTACTGGGAGCCGTCAGTGTTGGTACCTGCACCCGGACCAAGTGGAGCGAAGGTGGTCTTGGTTGTTCTACCCACATGGCCGAGCCTGGGTCCAGCTCCAGCCTCCTGCTACATCCTGGATGCCACTGGATAGAGGGAGGGATGGGCTGGATTTACCTGACCCAAAGAGCTCTTAAGGATGTCCCTCTTAGTGTTCCTGATGTTGGAGCTCTAGGATGACAGCACGAGGCTGAGCTGTATCAAGTATTTCCCTCCATAGCCTGCAGACATTCTCAATAGCCACTGCTCCAATTCTGGCCATCTTTCCATATCCCCTTGTGCCTTCCTGTGAGAAGCCTTCCTGGTACCAGCTGCATTTACCACGTGCTCTGAGACCCTGGGATGAGCCTGGATCCTGATCCCATGTGTCAGATGAAGGTTAAGGTTTACAGAGAGACATGAGGGACCCAGGCTTGGCCCCAGCCCTTGGTGGCTGCAGATGTGGCAAGAGGAGCCCAACATACTGGCACTGAGTAGCCAGGAGTCAGGGTGAAGGGTCCTGAGGTCAGAGGTTTGCAGGGAGAGGCTGGGAGCAAGTAGGTGGGGACAGTAGGAGACACCACAGACAGAGTGTTCCATGGGAAGCTGTTGACAAAGTCCAGTCTTTCATCTGAGGAAGCGAGCAAGAGAAGGAGCCTGTGGGGCTGGAGAGATGGCTCAGTGGTTAAGAGCACTGACTGCTCTTTCAAAGGTCCTGAGTTCAATTCTCAGCAACCACATGGTGGCTCACAACTATCTGTAATGAGGTCTGATGCCCTCTTCTGGTGTGTCTGAAAACAGCAACATTGTTACACACATGCATTATATATATATATAATATATACATATACATACATATACACACACACACATATATTTAAGACTGACTTCTGAGAACAGGTTAAAAGGACTATTGTCTTCTAGAGACCAGCAGTGGTAATTAGATTTTTTTAAAGATTTAAATTTTTAAAAATTGTGTGTGTGTGTGTGTGTGTGTGTGTGTGTGTGTGTGTGTGTGTGATATATGGGAGTATATACGTAAGAGCACAATGCCCACAGAAGCCAGAAGAGGGCACCTGTCTTTGGAGCTAGAGTTACAGGTGGACAGGAGCTGCCATATGAACTCTGTGAACTGACCTCTGACCCTCTGCAAGAGCAGTACATGCTTTTAACCACTGATCCATCTTGACAGCTCCTGGCAATGAGCTTTTAACGGCTCAGAAAGGCTGTAGTTTGTTGCTAGGGGTTGTTGATGTCTTAAGAACTCCACTGGGCCAGTTCCCCCCACCCCCCAGGATGAATTAAGACTTGTCAATACTCAGTGAACTCATCTGTTATAATAGTTGTGATGTGGATGGTAAATTAAGTTCAGAGTGGAGGAGACAGAATGGAGTTTTGAAAATGCTGCCCAGTGGGTAGGATTTGGGGACCGTCCCTTCCTGCCTCCAGGGATCTCCTCCTGTGACACCCAGGTGGTCGGTCCAGAGGAAGGGCTCGTCCACGGATATGGCAGGATACGGATATGCCTGGGAGCTTGGTGGGTGGTGCTAAGGTGCCTTGCCTGTTCCAGGGACGACACACCCGTGTGTACACCCTCCAAGCCGAGAGTTGTGGAGATTGATGGTAAACCACAACCTGCCTAGAACTGTTGCTGGCCCAGAGCAGCAGGTGTCAGGTCACAGGCCCAGAGATGGTACCAGCCTGCAAAGAAGGCAGTGGTCACTTACTAGGGGAGAAATGCCTTCTGTGGGGGACAGCAGTACCCCCTCTGAGGAGAGCTGTTAGCGATAAAGCCCACACCAATGACATCTACAGGAGAGCCACATCACATTGGCTGCCCACAAAGATGGACATAGAGGCCAGCGGATGGCTCACTGGTGACAGCTGCTCACTGCTAAGCCTGAGGATCTGGGTTTGATCTCCAGAACTCACATTATGGAGAGAACTGACCCTTGGTGTGAGTTTCAACGTGTCGTCTGTCCGGCACACGTGCACCTCGGCACACATTGTTTCATGCGTTCTCCCGCTTCCCAGCCCCCACCAATACTGAGTTAGTATAATAAAAAAATGAAAATAAGAAACAGTTGTGTATGAGGGCAGACGTGCATGGGGTATGAGCTGGGAGAGGAGAAACACTGGGGCTAGACGTGAATTTAGAAATGACTTCAAAATGGGCTCTCATCATGGTCTCAACAGATAGATTAGATTGCCTTCGAGGTATGGAGGAACCAAGAGCTGGGGGTGGATATGGGGATTCGGGGAGCACAGGTAGAAGGCACTGTGGTCAAGGAGGGTCTGTGAGTGTTTTGAAGGGAAAAGCTTTGAAATGGCGAGCCAAGTCCCCACAGCCATGAAGGCCAGGCTAGGTGCCGTTCCAGGCTCAACAGCGACATTGGCCCTGCCCTGGGGGACACACAGACAGGAGAGCGGGTTGATGTAGGAGTTATGGAAGGGGTGAGGGAGTGAAAGTGGTGAATGGAGTTCAAGGCAGAGCTGTTGGGATGGCAACTAGGATGACGGGGTGTCCTAGTTGTGGGTGACAGGCCCATCTTGGTATCTTGTTCTTACCTGAACCCCTGAGGTTGTATACATGGCTGGGGATGAAAAGGAAAGAGCCAGGGCAAAGGAAGAGCCAGGAGACCTGCCTGTCATTCACTCAATGGCAACCACTGAGAGTCCTGGGCTGAGGCACCAGCAAGCTTCCTCCGGCTGCTGTACTAAGAACAACCTGCAGGGGGCGTGGGTGGCGGGAGGAGGCCGAGCCGGGAAGCAGGCACTAGGACTCAGCTTTAGCCTGGAAAAGGCTTTTGAGGGAGCCCAGCTGGCTGTGGAGTGTGGGCAGGTGTAAAGGAAAGGGGCTCGGTCACGAAGGGGGAGGGGGCAGGGAGCGTCTCTGCAAAGCACAGAGGGACTGTGTGTGGCGAGGGCCACCAGGGCAGCTGGGTAGCAGGTAGGCCCCACAGCTGGCCCAGGTGTGGTCAGCAGCTGTGTTTTCCTTGGCGTCAGCACAGGGTCGTATTCAGTAAGAATAGTACGAATACTTTAAAAGCCTGGCCCTTTTTATGCTCCCCCCACCCCAAGCCGCACGCTTAAATCTGAGTTCCTACCTTCCTTTCCACTGAAGCACACTCACTGGTCACCCTGGTCTGCATCCCCTTGGGAATAGTATGGCAGCCAAGTGACCCCAGCTACCTGGAGACAGCTAGCACCCCAGGTCACCTAGGAGTCGCTGACTCCTCTGGCTTCCTGCTCCTGAGTTGCTAAGCATGGCTTCCTAAGCAATGAGGCATGTGGGGGGTGCAGGGGGGTTTGTTTGTGGTTAGATCTGTTAGGGGACTGTGAGCTAAGCAAGGGGTGGAGACAGGACAAGCTGTATAGAACCTGGATATTTAGGCTGGAGAGGAAACCAGAGCCAGGCAACTGGCTACCAGGCACACCTCTGTCCCTTGGAACAGAGCTAGCGATGGTCTATAGGATGCCCGGCTGCTGTTGAGTTATGAGGTGTGTCAGCTAGACACCCGCCCGCCGGCCCTCTCAGTCCACCCTTTACCTGGTGCACAATCTGCCTGCTTGTATTCATCCCACCTTCCCTGACTGGAACTAGCACTGAAAGTTGGAAATGAGAGAGGTCTGTCTGGAAACTCACGCTGGCAGAGCCGGCGCTCCCGTCACCCCCTGGCTCCCTGATTTCCAGCCCAGCCATCTGCCCTGGCTCCTTGAAGCCCGTGGAACCGTTTAAAAGGCTCCCAGCGATATTGATCAATCTCTAAAATGGATTATCCTGCCTGCCTCACAGCCTGCCTGGGTGCCCTGGGTAAGATCAGAAAGGAATTATGAGAGCTCGAGGCCGCGGGAGCAAGGGCGAGAATGGATCTGCTCCAGAGAGGCTGTCTTATCAGAGCACGTTGCATGCGCCATCTGGGGTGGAGGGGGCTTTGGGAATGTCGGAAAAAGAGGCCATCGCAGGAGGATTTGTAGCTGAGCCCGGAGCAGTGGAGAGGGCCATTTTTCCTCTGAGCTTTTTCCCTGAGGGAGTCAAGCTCTTGCAGAAACCCTACCAGCACCCCTGGGTGCTGCTCCACCCCCATCACCCAGGCCTGCAGCCCACACTGAGGACCCTAGGCACAGCTGTGCTCAGTGAAATCTGAGACTCAACTTGGATAGTCGCTTTCCCAAGGCTCTGAAAGCAGCCAGGATATCGGGGTAGATCCAGCATTGGGGTGCAGGGGTCTGTCACGGCCCCAGAGGGACTCCCTTTTCTGTTTTGTTTTGTTGGTTTAGATTTTTTTGTTTTGTTTTTGTTTTTTTTTTTTGTTTGTTTGTTTGTTTGTTTTGTTTTTGAGACAGGGTTTCTTCCCTGGCTCTCTGGAACTCTCTCTGTGTAGACCAAGCTGGCCTTGAACTCACAGAGATCCACTTGCCTCTGCTTACCACGTTCTAGAGCTAAAAGAGTGTTGTGCCACAGCCTCCCGGAGTTCTGTTTTGCTTTTGAGACAAGATCTCTATGTGGCCTTCCTTGTCCTGGAATTCACTAGGTAGATAAAGTTGGCTTCAAATTCACAGAGATCTGCTTTCCTCTGCCTCCCAAACTCTGGGATTAAAGGAGTCTGCCACCATGCCTGGCTGATTCCCTCCTTTGAAAGGGCCTGAGAGGGGAAGGATCCAACTCTGTGTACAAGGTACTCTTCCCTGAGGCCTCAGCTCAGCCCAAAGGCTTATCTGGGTCACCGGGCTTTCCCTAACCTGTAGGGCATAATGAACCTGTGTGTTGGGGGTCATCTCTTCCCTCCATGCCTGGCAGAGCCCAAGTGGCCACTGGCTAAGCGTGCTCACCTCCCGCTCCTAGGGTAACCATGAGGGCTGTCTCCATGATTGTCTACTCAGCCTGCCTGGGTCTGGCCCCAGTACAGGACCTCAGGGTGAGCGACTGTTGGTGAAGGGGTCCCAGGAAGCCACGGTTGAAGAGTCGGTACTCACACAGGGAGCAAGTCGGACTATCATTAGCCTCTGTGGGTGCCTGAGAAGTACAGACCCTGGGCCCTGAGAACAGTGATCTTGCTTCTGGCCTATCCTGGGGAACAGTCATGGGAAGGCCACTCTGTCTGCCAGCTTGATATTCATGGCCGAAACCAAGAATTCTGGGCTGCAAGAGCAGAAGGTGGTGGCCGCGAACTTGGGTGAAGGACACCGGGATGG
Source organism: Micromys minutus (assembly GCF_963924665.1). NCBI lineage: Eukaryota > Metazoa > Chordata > Mammalia > Rodentia > Muridae > Micromys > Micromys minutus. The sequence continues at coordinate 42,593,415 of NC_137959.1, forward strand.
GCAACAGTTAGTCCTCACTTGGGATAGGCCTTCAGTTCTGTGGGAGAATGTACACAGCGGACTCAAGAGGCCCCATGGAGGATGTGGCATCACCTATGCGTATGGTGGGGGAGGGGAGCAAGGAAGGCGCCTTTCTAGAGGGTCTTCTCAGTTGGCAGGTGCTCCGGGGCCTGGTCTCTGCTAATGGACTGATTTAGGGTGGGTCTATATTTCAGAGCCCAGAGATGGCTCCAGAGGCCTCTCAGACAATGCTCTGTGACCTTGGCCCCCAGCCAGCCCTTCACCTCATGGCTCCTGGCCTGGCCTGGATATCTTTTGTGTGGTTATGTTTATTTGGCCAAAGGACTTAGAGTCTGAGGAAACGGTGGGGGGAAGGAGGGCTCCTTGTCCTCCACTAAGATAGACCGGATGGCCCTGAGTCCCAAGACAATGGGTTCAGGGAGGGACCTGGTGCTGGGCCTAAGACAGGAAAAGGATAATGGGGGTGGTGGTATAAAGACCCCCCATGGACTAGAACTTGGGTTTCAGACAATGACTCCAGTTGAATGAGGTATTCCAACAATAGCATTGTGACATGGACTGAGGCTAGAGGGGACAAATGTCCAGGGAGTCAACAGCCATTGGTAGGTGATGTCTAACTTGCCCTCTGGAGACTTTAACTTCTGATTCAAGGCGCATGCATACACTGTAGTATAGTTTGCACCCTGGCTTTGAGTTCCTCACAGCTCTGAACCCTGTGATGATGGTTCTCCCCAGGTTCAATAGACTCACGGAGACAGATTTGAGGTGATAGCTCCTGGCAACACAGGTCACTAAGTCACCAAAAGTGTTAGAGATGGCTCAGTGGTTAAGAGCACTGACTGCTCTTCCAGAGGTCCTGAGTTCAATTCCCAGCAACCACATGGTGGCTCACAACCATTTGTAATGGGATCTGATGCCCTCTTCTGGTGTCTGAAGACAATGGTAGTGTACTCATAGATAAAATAAATAAGTAAATCTTCATTTAAAAACATGTTAGAGCTGGGATCTGGTGTCATAGACTTTAGAGGGGCAGTTTAGATTACAGAAGGTTAACACTTTAGGAAAGGTGCCAGATCCCAAGGAATATCTGAGCCCCTGGACTGGGCCGGCAGCCACTGTGGTCCAAGGCTTGCTAAGTTGAAGAGTCTTTGTTGTTTTGTTGAGATGTGATCTCAGGTAGCCCAAACTAGCCTCAGATGTAACATTTATGTCAACAAGGATGGCCTAAACTTCTGACTCTCTGCCTCTACTTCCTGTACTAGGTTTAGAGGCATGTGCCAACCTTGTGTGATTTAGCCCATGCTAGGGATGGCAGCCAGGATAGGCTCTATAGGCAAACACGCTACCAGTGGAACCATGGCCCAGCCCTTGTTTTAGGGTTTCGTTGTTGTTGTTGTTGTTGTTCTGGGCTTGGCTTTTTATTTGTTTGTTTGAGACAAGATCTCTCTGTATAGCCCAGGCTTTGTGGCCCAGGCTGGCCTTGAACCTGTGCCCATTTCGAATGTTGTTTTACAGTCAGGAAGCAGCATATGCACCCTATATATCTGTCTCTGTGTATGACTTGTTTCACTGAGTATGGTGTCTTCAGGAAAATCTCCCATCTTTTATTTATTAATTTTTCTTTGTAGCTTTCCTTTTGGGGGGCATGGTTGCATGCACGGTGACAAGGCCCTATTCCACAGGACCTCAAGTAGAGAGGCCAGGCCAGACTGGGGGAGCTGAATGAGGCCTGCCTGTGCTTCTGACCAACCTGGTTTAGTGTTGTGGAGGCAAGATGGAGACCCAGGGCTGCACTTGCCAGAACAGGCCCTTTGGCCACCTGTCTGCTGGAGCCTCAGGGAGTCCAGGAAGCATTTCTTCTCCTTGGCTAGGCCACAGGGTCACAGAACTGCAGGAGCTTGTATGCCAGTGAGGGAGAGGGGGAGGGGGGTAAAGGTTGCCTCCTTATCAGGCTTCCCAGAGAGAAGGATAAGAAAGCAAAGCCACTGTCACCCAGGGCAGCAAGGGTGTGACTCTGCTGATAAGGCCAGGCTGATTGACAAGTGAAAGGAGAAGTGGGCGGGACCCTCTGCCAGCTCTCTGGCTTTCCCAGGCCCTGGGTCAGAGGTCACAAACAAGCTTTATAGATTACCTCACATCCTGCCCCAGGTGCAGGTACTGAGTGCCTGCCATAGTCCAGACTGTCATTTCTTGGCCACCTGCTCTATTCCAGGCCTCAGGCGTGGTCTTTGGGCTGCAAAGATGGACACAGGAAGGCCAGTGGGGGTACAGAGAACCAGGTGACACAGACAGGCCTAAGTGGGCTCAGGCAGGCTAGGCAACACCACTTCTGAGCTCAGCCAGAGGCCAGGACAGTAGGGCCTGTGGGTATTTCAGCTGCTCCCCAGAGATAGGGCTAAGTGTGCAGTAGGGCTTGTGGGTCAGCCACCAGGTACAGTCGGACCTTCCTGTAGCATCAGGTTCCTGGAAACTTCCACACTTTCTACTCAGTGCTGAGGGGAAACTGAAGCACAGAAAGGCTACATGTGGCAGCTGTGTGTGGTCCTTGGCAACGGGATGGGAGTCTAGAAGCAGGGTGTACAGAAGTCCCTCACAAACCTAGCAGTCTCTCCTCTCTCGGCAGGTCTTTGCCTCCTCTCTGGCCCCATGCCTTTTCCCTTTAAAAGCCTGCCTGCAGCTGGGGGTCCAGCTAGAGCCATGTCATGGCTGAAGGTGTCTTGGAAACCATGTAGGGAGTGGGTAGATGGCTTGGTTTGGCTGTCACCATCTTTTGACGCTGGGAGGTAACAGCAACAGGTATGTTCAGGAACAGCATACCTGCTCTCGAGGAAGCCCATCCAAGCCTCAAAGCTGTAGAGCCAGGCACTGGCCATCCCCTTCATCCTCAGGACAGGGTGGAAGACGATGTCACGTGCTTTCCTAACATAATGTCCCTCTTTCACTTGGGGCCTATGATTTCCCATCTCCCACAAGTGCCTATCTAGCCTCCAAGTTTCCTATGCCCTTTCACTGAGGTAGCCAGCAGCCCCCCATCCACCATCTTGGCCTGCATGATACCCTACAACCACCTGGGTGCTCATCAGGACCTATGGGATCCGGCCCAGCTCCCAACTCTTCCTGAGCCTCCACAAAGCCCCGCCCACTCCTGTAAGTGGCTTAATGAAGGAGGGCCTGGTGCATTTATGTACCAACCTCGCCTAATTGGCGTGTTTGTCTTCCCGCATTATTCCCAGCTGGACAGAGCAGTTTGAACAACAAATGCAAAAAAGGCTGGATTTCTGTGGCAGTGTCTTGTTTTTGCAAACTTGCCCGCTGTCCCCGCTATTAGCCACGTGCACGTTCCCCAGCTCCAGCCACATGCCATAAGCACTTAATTGTGGGTGCAGTTAGTCGAGGCGGGCACTCTCTGCAGATTTCAGGGGTGAAGAAACCTAATTATACCTGCAATTGAGTGCTTTAGCGGGGACAAACATGCCTGTTCAGCTAATTGCAGGCACCAAAATTGCCCCCACAGAAACAGTCCCTGGCAGAGGCTTTGAGCTAGAGGCCATGAGGTCTAATAAAGCCGGAGAGCTGAAATTATAGCGGCAGGGGGGGCTTGCTTTGGCCTGAAGGATAAGGCTTTCTGCTGCAGTGTCAGGGCTGTTTTTCTCTGTGGTGGAGGCCATTTCCAGGCCAGGGTTATTTTTTCATTATGTCTTGTCTCTGTACGGAAGTGTCACATGGGAAGGCTAAGCTGCAGTCTCTCAGCTACCTCCCCCTCTCTGCAGGCTGCCTTGGGCGGCCCGCAGGGCTCATCTCCCTGGCCCCTCAGAGAGCTCATAGATCCGTTTCCACCAACTGATGACGTTGCTCACTTTAAATTCGGACACTTTGGCTTTAGAGCCAGGTTGTTTGACCATGTGTAGGTCAGTGTATTTGAGGGAGTTTTATAAAATTACATTTATTTATTTATTGTCTGTGAGTGGAATAGATGTGGGACACTGTGTGTGTGTGTGTGTGTGTAATAAAAACTTGTTTCTCTCCTACCATGTGGGGCCTGGGGTTGGAACTCAGGTTGTCAGGTTTAGTAACAAGTGGCTTTAACCATCCGTATGCTATCTTACCATCCTTAATTTGAGGAACTATGGTGTGTGTCTGTGTGTGTGCTCGTGTGTATATACATAAGGCTAGAGGTCAGCCTTCAGTGCCATTTAAGGATTTTTTTTTCCAAGAGATTTATTTATTTAGGTTTTCTGAGACAGGGTTTCTCTGTGTAGCCCTGGCTGTCTTAGAATTCACTATGTAGAGGAGGCTGGGATTAAAGGCATGCACCACCACCACTGGGCTGGATTCTGTAATTATTGTTTTAAAACATTATATATATAGCCAAGCTTGGGTTGCATGCTTTTAATCCTAGCACTGAGGTGACAGAGATCACTGTGAGTTCAAAACCGGCCTGGTCTACATAATGAGTTTCAGGACAGTCAGAGCTGTATGGTGAGTCCCTGTCTCAAACAAATTACATGTGTATCTGTATAAGGTGGGTTATGTGTGCAGGAGTACAGAATCCTCAGAGACCAAAGCGAACATCAGATCCCTTGGAACTGGAGTTATCTACATTTGTGAGCCATCCAACCTGGGTGCTAGAAACTGAACTCAGGTCCCCTGAAAGAACAGTTTGAACTCTTAGCTGCTGAGCCATCCTGCCAGTCCCCGACAAATTTAAAAACCAACCAACCAAACAAACAAAAAAGCAATTCAAGACTCAGAACATAGGACCTTTCTTTTATTATTATCATCATTTTTTAAGTTTATTTGAGTTTGCTTGAGGCAGGGTAGCCTAGGATTCACTATGTAGTCACAGATGGTCTCAAAGTGCAGTCACCCTGCTGACTTACCCTCCCAAGTGCTGGAATCACTGGTATCTACCCCAACACCATGGATTTCTCTCCCAACAGACCTCCTATAGGCTGGCCTTGAACTCAGTAGGTAGCCAAGGATGACCCTGAGCTCCGGATCCTCCTGCCTCCAGCTCCCAAGTAGTGGCATTACAGGTACACACCTCTACAGTCTGTTGATATTGTAGATGTGGAGCCCAGGGATGCAGGCGTGCTAGGCAAGCACTCTATTAGCGGGGACAACTTCCCAGCTTCTCTTTCATGGTCTCTGATACAGTCCCGGGTTCGGGGTTTGCTTTGTTTCTGCTTCTGCTTTATAATGCCTTTAGTGTACAAGGCAGGGCTTAGGTGCTGGGAAGTGGCTGCCCCATGCAACAGGGAGACCCACACCCAGACCTACAAGCAAAGGAGAAGTGAGCTACACAGGGGGCAGCCTTTTCTTCAGTCTGTTTCTTAAATGTCAGAATACACAGATGGCATGTCTGTGTCTCTGAAGCGTGGACGTGCCAAACTGGAAGGCTCTCTGATCATTTGGTCACAATGACCTACAGAAGAGACAGAAGGCCCAAGAAGGCCAGAGCCACAGTTGTAGGGATGGGGCAGAAGGGTGCTAGAACCTGGATTCCTTCCCTTGGCCCAGTGTCTTCTTGCTGTCCAGCCGTGCCCCACACCTGTAGGTGCCCTACACTTATTCTTAGTGGGAAGCTGAAACAGAGGCAATTCTGGGATGGTTTGCTCAGGAGCCCTGGTTATATATGGGGTTAGCATTCAGACCAGCAGCTAAAAACAAAAGTCCAGACCAAAGTTTGAGCCCAGTTGGCTCTACCTCTTTTTCTCGGCAGTCCAAGTCACATGGTCCAGTATCTGGCATTGATTGGGCTTCTCCTGGTGTCTGGGAGCACAGAGTACTCAGAAGCTGGCCTCCTCCTGTGATGTTACTTACCCACCAGAAGCCATCTATTTAGCTAAGTGGGGAAAAACTTAGTAACGCTAGAGGAACGAGCCCCCAACTTGGTACCTGCAGGGGTGAGAGGAGGGTAGGTGTTCCATGAGACCAGTGAGTAATTGAAGGTGGGCCAGGCCTCAAGTGACTCCAGTTCCACTCTGGGTCTGGGGAAGTGATGTTCAACCTTCAGCTGTGTTCCCCAAGGTGGTTATGTCAGAGGACATTTTTGGCTGACACAATTGTCCTATAGTGCCCAATGCATGGCGCAGGGGCTGTCCCTTAGGACATCCGGGCCTGGGATGCATCCAGGACATCTGTGTCAATTCAGACACCAGGAGGGCCAGTTAAGGATAAGCAGGCCCTGTGGACGAGGTAGAGCAGGACATGGTAGCTCATTGGCCCCAGTCTTGAGGAGTGGAGGGGCTCTGCGGTTTTTCTGTTCCCCTCCAGTAGTATGAAAAAGAGGGACTAGTTAAAGCCACCCTGACAGTTAAGACAGAGCAAAAGGACAATAAGCCAGGACAGAGGAGGCTGACTGTCCCTTCTCCGTGGCACCGTTTTTGGCACAGCATTTCTAGGCAGTGTTGAAGCACAACACACTTGACCAGAGCTGTGGGGTCCGGGTGCGACCATGGAGTCCATGGTGTGAGACAGACAGAGGCCAGTTTCAAAGAAGAGCCCTCTGGTTGGCCAGTCCCTGTGGTACTTGATGGGAATAGAGCCCTTTGGCCAGTCTTTTGGAGACTTCCTCAAAGCAGGGCTTTTTCAAGCCTGTTCAAGGATAGGTCTGGGCCAGAGGTTAGACACAGCTCCCCAGGGTCAGGGATAGGGACAGCATAGCCCTTCCTAGAGTCTATGGTTTTCCTCTTGTGGGATTCTTTTTTCTGGTTGGTTGATTGTTTGTTTATTGTACAGTACTGGGTATTGAACACAGGGCCCTTGTGCCTACTAAGCAAGTACCACTTCTCAGACCCTTTTTTTACTTTCCTTCTTCTTCTCTTCCTCTTATTTTTGTTTGCTTTTCTTTTTGTGATATCTATTTACTTTACATATATAAGTATACTGTCACTGTCTTCATGCACACCAGAAGAGGGCATCGGATCAGATCCCATCACAGATGGTTGTGAACCACCGTGTGGTTGCTGGGAATTGAACTCAGGACCTCTGGATAGCAGTTAGTGCTCTTAACTGCTGAGCCATCTCTCCAGCCCTTTGTTTTTTTTGGTTTTTTTTGTTTGTTTGTTTGTTTTGTTTTGAAGACAGGGTTTCTCTTTTGTGCCTTGGCTGTCCTGGAACTCCATCTGTAGACCAGGCTGGCCTCAGATCTATCTGCTGCCTCCTGAGTGCTGGGATTAAAGGTGTGAGCCACCTCCTAACTGGTTTTTGTTTGTTTATTTGGTTGGTTAGTTTTATTTGTTGTCTGTTTTGTTTGTTGTTGTTGTTAAAGACAGGCTTTAAAAGGGAGTTAGGTTGTGGCTCAGTTGGTAGAGTACTTGCTTAATGTGCATAAAGTCGGGGTACCATCCGTAGTATTTCATAAACCAGGTAAGGTAGCACACATCTGTCATGCTAGCATTTGAGAGAGGTCAAGGCAGAAGGATCAAAAGTTCAAGGCCGTAGCAAACCAGAGACCACTCTGAGAGGACCTCTCTTGAGAAACCAAATCAGAGTCAGGCAAATTTCTGAGTTTGTCCAGGACCAGCTAGGACAACTTAGTAAGACTTTGTCTCAAAACAACAGTAACAAGATTTTATCCAACGTAGTAGCTGCCATGGAGACCTAGGCAACAGGATCCAGGGTTCAAGGCTAACCCTAGGTATAGGGTGAAACCCTGTGTCAAGAAGTTTGGGGGGCGGTGTCTTACTGATTCCAAGAGCAAGGAGAAAGTTAAGGCCTGAACAGTCTAAACCTGCAGAATCCAGGAGCCTGACCCAGCACTACAAATGATAAATAGTTTAGTCAGTAAAACTCAAGCATGACCAGCAAGGTGGCTGGGTGGGCAAAGGTGCTTGCCCCCAGTTCTGATGACCTGAGTTCGATCCCCAGGACCCGCTCTGTAGGAGGGAGCCATCTCTGGCAAGCTGTACTCTGAGCTCCCACAGACACCACAGCACAAATGTCTATACGTAAATACTTACTGGGTCAAATGAGCCTCTGGGAGAAGAAGAGACTCTCCCTGAGCCTGTTGCTCTATCTGGGGTCTAATCTGTGGGTTTCCTTTTCTGGGCTGTGTGACTTAGGGATGTTTGACTTCTCTGGCCTCAATATGTCTCATGGGAGGAATGGGAAGAATGAGGAAGGGAAGGTCAGGTTTTCTTCGCTGGGATGCTGTGTCTGTCGTCCTAAAGCTGAAGTATGTGACCCAGAGCTAGGAGAGGAGCAAAGGAGACTGCTGGGCTGTGCCAGAGACAGTCGGGCTCATCACAAAGGTCTCGTGTGAGCATGTGTCTGTGTGATGGACAGCTAAGAAGGGGCAGGGCAAAGGCCTCTACTCTGATGCTGTGGAAGAGCTGAATGGGAGTGTTGTCTTCAGTACTGGGTCTGAGGCCATGAACCCCCAGAATGAGTAAGCATAGGTTCACTTGGGCATCTCTCCTGGCCAGGCCCTGGTGTGACAAGTGAGGTTTTACATCTCGTTCCTTTGCATAAAACTGGGTTCCAAAACTCAGGTGAGTTGTGAAGAAAGGATGTGGGTCAGGTGACAGACTGGCCACCATGGATTCTCTTTCTTATTGTCACTGCTGCTCTGGGTCCCGTGGAGCCTTCAGGGACCAAAGCCTGTGCTCACTGGAGAAGCTTCCAGAAGGCTATTTGTCTCTAAGGCAGATAGCCTGTTTCCAAAACCCAGCAGACCCAGTGTCACCATTTAAAACCAGGAGGGTGACCATGACACCAATTAGCCCCATGTCCCATGGGGCTGTTGGTTTCTGGGTGCCAGGCTGCTGTGGAACCCCTAACATTGATTGCCCAGGATCTGAGAAGCCAGCTGACCTGAGCTCCTCTTAGGGCTTCCTGGCCAGGAGCAGGCCACTGTTACCAAGGTGACCAGAGAGATGAGGACCCTGAAGCCTCAGAATGAATCACCACAAACTCAGTGACCTCTGAGAAGCCAGAGACTTTCTGACAGTCCAGTGGTTAGAAGTCAGGTCAAAGTGTCACAGGCCCTGTCACCTCTGGATGCTGCAGGAGGTGCTTCAGCCTCTCCAGAGTCTGGAGCTGCTGCTCTCAACAACTTGGCGCTCAGTCGTTCTTTCTGAAATCCCTGGCCTCACATGGCTTCTCTCCTATTTCACTCTGTTCTTTCCTCTTTTTGGTACTCACTGTGTGTTTGTGGTGTGGTGTGGGGTAGTGTGTGTCTGTCTGTCTGTCTGTGTGGTGTGTATGTGTGGTTGTATGTGTGTGTGTCTGTCTGTGTATAGTATGTGTGTGTGGTGTGTCTGTGTGTGTGTCTTTGGTTGAGTCTCAACATCAATCCCTGAAAGATCTAGAACTTTCGATGGTTCAGACCAGGCTGGCCTCAGTTGCAGGGCCTTCCTGCCTCTGCCTGGAACGAAAGCAGCACAGCTGAGCTCCTCTCCTTTCCAGGCTGCCGTTCCCTTTGGCGTCAGCCTTTGGCTTTCCAAGTGATAGAATTACACGTGCCCCACCTTCCCTGGTCCCTCCGTGGGCCACCCAGTACTCAGGAAGGATCCCATCCTTCATCATACCTGCCTAGCCTCTTCAGAACCAGGTCCCATCTCTGGGAGGCCACTGTTCAATCTCCTGCACAGGGTAGCACAGAGCTCGGACCCTAGAATCCCTGAAACCCCCAAGATGGTCAAGACACAAGGAGTAGAAACCTCACACAAAGAAGGAAGCCAATCCAGGCACACAGATGTTGCCCTTTCTCTTACAATCTGGGGCTTACTTATCTCTGGGGCTTGTCACCTAAGGACCAGAGCCCGAGGGAGAAATGGGTGTGGCTACTCTCTCTGTGCCCTTGGACAGTTGACCTCACAGCACTGGGCCTTAGCATCAAGCATACGGTTTGGTGGGAGTAGGTAGGCAAATCCCCCAAATGCTTACAAAGCCACTGAAAAACCAGGAGGACAGAGCCTCCTGTCACTGCTGCTGGTGTCACCATTGTTTAAGTCTTGGGAGTAATTCCAGATGTTTGTGGTGGCCCTGGGCTGGTTAGGTGCTGGAAGCATCCATACCCCTTCCTCTCCTGACACCGCAGGCCCCACTCATTTCTGGCATGAGGCTTCCTTGAGTGCATCTCCTCAAGGAGACAAGTTGCTTGCCTGGCCTACGGGAACCACACATGCATGCTGGCAGACACAGATGATCCACCCCAATTTGAGAGAGGGTACTCGGGGCGAATCAAACCCTAGGTTCTAGCATCCGCTGGCTCTGAGTTGTTGGAGAAGGCTCAGCTTCCCTGTGCCTCACTCGGAGAAAGTATGAAGGGTGACTGACAGAGATGCTCCAAAGGATCCCCTGGCTCATCTATGAAAAATGTTCACAGCAGATCCTGGCCCACACTGGGCACCTAGGAAGTATCTGTTGCCCCACTGCCCTGCCAGAGGGCACAGGCAGGCATCTGGAGGATCCAGCATGTCCCAGGAGCCATGCAGCCTTGGCACCGTAGGCCCCACTCTTTTCTGGAGTCTATGGTATGAGGCTTCCTTGTGCACACCTCCTTGGAAGGCAAGCTGGCTGCCTAGCCTAGGGGACCGCACATGATAGGCAACGGGTACAGCTGGCAGAGAACTGCCTGCCTTAGCATGTGTTTGAGGCTATTTTTACTATGTTCTGCTGGCTGGCACTGGCTGGGCTATGTCTGAGCCCTGGCAAGGGTGGCCCTCCTGGAGGGAGTGTGGGGGCCCCTCTGTGTTGAAGGGCAGTCAGTATAGCTGGCAGCATCTTCAGAGAAGAGACCTCCTGGTTTCATGCATCTCTGCAGGGCATCCTGAACCCCTTTCCTTCTTCCCTATGGACGAATGGGTTTTGTTAGTCCATCTCCCCTTTAACTTTGGGTGGCTTTCATTGTGGTCTGTCTCTCTGGAGGTAAGAGGAAAGATGCCCTGTGGTGTCCCAGCCTCCCAAAAGGCCCAGAGGGAGGATAGTTTCTGGGTGGTCCAGCCTCCTAATTGCTGCTGCTTCTTCATCAACCCTTCCACACATGGGGGGGGGGGGTTGGCTCATCATGCTCTGTGGGAGGAAAGAGGTAATGACCACCTTTCTCTGGGGTAAAACATAAGAAGGCAACAGCCTAATACAGACATCCACAGCCACTACTGGTGTGTCCACATGCTCTGTGGTGGGAGCACTGGGCACACATCCTGATGTGAAGGGGGCCACAGACATGCCTGGTGAAGGGCAGGCTCCCCACCGGGATATGAATGGCTGTAGTGATAGGTTCCACCCACCACAGCAAAGCCACAGGGGCCAGTGGGAAAGAGAAAGCGCAGCCAGCTACCCTGTTCAGCCACATTAGGCAAACAACTCAACCATTCAGAAAGAGCCAACACTGAGCTGGCTGCCTGGGGGGGGGGGGGGTTTGCTTTGTGTTCTCAGATGTTTGGGCACCAGGTTTTTGGGGGGGAGATTGTGGGGTAACCACTCTCCCTCAGTAGAATGGATAGTGTTCCACCCTTCGGAGGTCCCTAGCACTGGGATATATCACTAACCTACTCTGAACCTCCAGACGCAGGGGCAAAGGAACTGAGGTATCAGTAACATCATACTGCTGGTCTCTTTCCCCAGGGTGTGGCTCCGAGCAATTAGGGCTTGGCCTGAACAGCCTTCGATAATTGGATGCAGGCACTGGGATTCTTATTAGGAGAGAGGTTCTTCTTCGGAAGGCACAAGGATAAAAGAATGAGAAGTAGGGCTGGCCCACCATAATGGGGTCCTCTCTGCCTGTTCTTCCGATTGGTGGCCTCTTCGAAAGCCAGACCCAGGCCTTCACTGCCTCAGTATGGGTCCCCAATAGTCCTAGAGTAGCTGGCACAGAAGCAAGGTAGTTTGGAATCCAGTCTGGACAGCTTTCTCCACAGGTGGCTTCAAGGATGACTTTTCAGGATGACTCCCCCTACTTGAGCAGGGGAAGGAAGGAGGGGTGCCCAGCCTATTGGGGGAGCATCCTCCCTCTGTACCCTGCCTGTGATTGGCCCATAATTACAGGTTTATTGCCTGTGTAGCTATTGTGTAATGACATGTTTGCAAATTAATTTTTATGGCTCCTGCCATTAGCATATACAGTGGAGGAAGGTTTCGTATTAATTACTACTGTTGTTCCCGTAATCCCGGGGAATTAAAAACCAATAAAAGAGTGACAACACAAACTGATAGTTTAGGGTCTTTTAAAAATAGTTTTTATTCTTTTCCCTTAAGTACAACCAGAGCTTTCCAGGGGTCGGGGCGCAGGGCGGGGAGTATGTATGTGAGCAGAGCCTGGTCCCTCTTTCATCTAAGCCCACCGGGAAGAGTTCGGGGCAAGTGATGGATGCTGTGACCCTAGACCCTCCAGTCTGGCCTGTGTGTCCTCGCCTCGCAGGCAGCCCCGGAAACAAAGGGCGGCAGCGTAGGGCCTGGCGCGACCTCCCGGGTCACACGTAGCAGAGCGGCTAGAGGCCAGCAGCGGCGCCTTCTTGCAACTTGGAACCGGACCCAGATGCCCTCCCCCGGGCCTTGCACGTTTGCCGCTGGGGCGGAGCGGGGAGGGGGTGCGGGTGCGCGAAGCAAGGATCAGAAGACTGGGCCCCCACCTCCCTCAAACTGTCTTCCAGAGCTCTCCCCCGGGGGGCCTGTGTTCTGAAAGTTACCTGAATTCACTGAATTTATTCGGATCTCAGGGCTACTGGTTGTGGACCCCGATGGGTGAGAAGGTTAGAGAGCTGTAGCAGCAACCCTAGCCAGGGTCGGCTGTGGCGTACCTACGGAAAAGGACCTGATGATCTGGGGGTCAAAAGGTGACCATTAGTGTCACTGAGTCACATCCCCAGGTAGTCACGCCACGGGAGTGGGGAGAGCTTCCGTAAAAGGGCTAGAAAAACAAATGGTCGCATCTTGATACTTGCTTTGCCGCGTGCGTTTAGTAGTAGGGGCTGGTGTGTGGGTAAAAGGATGCTGTCTCTTTAAAATCGCTGGGCTGGACAATGAGCGCACAGGATGTGGTTTGGCGGCAGGGTTTTTTCCCCTTCGATTTGGGGAATTATCACTTGGGGCCTTCTTGAGCTGGTGTGAACGCGCGGCGGCTGGGGAGGGGAGATACAGGCACCACACTAACGCTCTGTGCAGTCGGTCGTTTGCTTAAACCAAATTAGCCGGGCTCTCGTTACTATGGTGCAGCCGGGGCTTGCAGAGTCCCAGTAATAGCATTTATTAGGTCTGTTTGCCTGGAAGCATGCCTTCCCGGATCTGATAATGCCCGGGTGCAGGAGAGTGTGGGAGATGGTATCAAGCATTTGATTACACTTGCAACAGGGATTTTTAAGGGGTAGGGCGTGGGGGGAGGAAAGGAAAGAGAGAGACCAACCGCCCGCCCTAGCTCTCCCGGGCGCGGTCTCCGCAGCCCGCAGCGGGCTGCACAAAGGGCGGCCCCGGCCTCCCCGGGGCACGGTCGCCGGGGGGAGGTCGCGCTCCGGACTCCCGCAGCTGTCAGACGTGGGTGGGGAGGAGCGAGGGAGGGCTGGCGGCCAGAGCGCGGAGTTGGGCAGCGAGAGGGGGGCCCGGCGGCGCCCGCAGCCGCCCACTGTTTGCAAACGGCCGGCTCCCGGGCAGAGGGGAGCACCGAGCAGTCGGAAGTAGGAGCATCCGCCTGGAGCCCTGGGCAGCGAGTCTGGTCCGTAAGGCTCTGTGGCCGCGCACGGGCAGGTCGCTAGTGGGACTCTTGTCACCGCTGCGCGCAGCCGGGAGCTCCGGGAGGACGCGGCGCAGACGGAAGGAGCCGCCCGCCGCTGCGCCCCTTCCCTTTCGCTTTCATTAGGGGAGACAAATCTGCTGTCAGGCAGCCAGCTTTCCAATTTACCGATAATGATTCTTGCATGAAAATTGATCGAGGGGCTCTCCACCGCCGCGCGCTCTCGCCTCCCGCTCTCCTGCTCCTACCGGCTGCGCCCCCGCGAGTTCCTCCTCCTCCTCTCCCTTCTCCCCACCCCCTCCGTCTGAGTCAGTGGTGGGACGCCGGGCGGGGAGATAACCAAAAAGGGGGGGTGCTGGTGGTGAAGGGGGAGGGGAGACTGCCCTCACTAGCGTCCCTAGCCCAAGACTTGTTTGTCGCCGCAGCCTCTCCCATTGACGAGGCGAAGTCTGCCCCCTCGGTACTTCTTAGCTGTTTGGGTATTAATTTTCTCCACCCCCCCCAGCACCCCTGCCGAGCGCCCCCCTCCTCCTCTCCGCACCCCGCCCCTCCTCACCCAGTAGCTAAGGGGAAACGAAAACAAAGCCGATTTCTCCTTGGCAACCAGATGCCCCCTCCCGCCGCCCCCCTTCCTTTTCCCTTCTGGTTCTGAACGTGAAACCCTGTTGGAAACAGGTCTCTTGACCCTCGCCCTTGACATTCAAATGGCTGAATGGAGGCGAGATTGCTGTTCGCACGTCTTAGGGGGTGCTTTTTTCTCTCCCCTTTCCTCTCTCTCTCTCTCTCTCTCTCCTGTCTTTTTTTTCTTTCCAATGAGTAATCCCTAAAGACCTTAACCCCCCAATTTCATCACCCTCACCGCCCCCCTTTATTTTTCTCTCTCCTCTTCGGCTCTCCCGCCCTCTTCCCTCCGCCAGCTCCCCCTCCTTTTTTTTTTTTTTTTTTAATTTGCATCTCAAGTCCAAAAGGCAGAAAATACACACGCGGCGAAGACGCCGGGCCGCTGTGGAGGCTCCGGCCCTTCCTTGATCAATTACCTCACTGTGGATCTGCTCCGGCCGAGGTGGCCGAACCTGCCCGGGCGCTGGACGGAAAGACAGCCTTTGATCATCTTGGAGAAGGAAAAGGAAACAACACAAACTGGTTTCTACCCACGGCGCTCCGGGGAACGCTCGTCTGCCTTTATTTTATTGTTTTGGACATTTTTGAGCGCCGTGGCTTGGACGCTGGTTTTGTTTCATTGCTGGGCTTGATTTTTTTTTTTTCCTCATTTCCGTCTTCGTCCCTTTCTGGCCACTATGGAATTCTAACCTGAGCCATGTTCGGACTGAAGCCGCCTCTCTATTACTTACCAGGTAAGCGAGTCGTGCGCCAGGTCCTCGGGTCCCAAGACCAGGGCGCGTAGGGGCGCACAGGGGCGCGCTGCTCCGCTGCCCGCTCAGTGCGCGCTGCCGCGTGGGGCGCCCGGCCCGGTGCGCGTCTCGCTCCTTTTGTCTGCGCGGAGCCGACGGCGCTGCGCCGCGGGCGCGATCGCGCGAGTGTGAAGTTACTTTCCCGCGGGCGGCGACCCGGGGGCCCCGGCTCCGCCGCCCCCCCTCCTGATTCCCTGGAAGGTTTTGTTGTGAGAGGCCGGGAGGGGCTGCGGCCGCAGTGCGCGCGGCTTCCTGTTTCCTGCGCCTCGGTGCGCGCTGACAGCCTCTGCCCTGCAACTTTCAGTTTCGGGGGCCACTGCGGGAGAGCTCGGGAGCCCCTCCACCCTTAAGATGCTTGCGCGCGGGCGCGAGGGAAGATAGAGAGCTTGGAACGAGCAGGCGGGCGTGGGAACCCGTCCCTCCTAGTGGCTTCCCCCTCGGGTACCCCCGGGTCCGACTGCACGTGACCGCAGGTCCGGAGGGCTGGGCTGCGTGTGGCCGCTTCTTCTAAGAATGTGCTGGGTTTTTATTTTCTTCATTCTCTGAACCCTGGCACACAGTTTCTATTAAAGTTCAGGCGTCTGTGGGGTGCAGAAATGTTGGGGTGTTGAAGGAGCAGGGGTGGCCTTCGTGCATGACATGGTCTGTTGTTTTCTGCAGATGATTTGGGAATAGTTTTGCTAGAAAACGTGCACGTGGCTGGGTGTGGGTTAACACTGCCTTTTTCTTTCCTTGTGTGCTGTGTGGATCCTGTGGCTCTTGCCAGGTCCCTACCGCCCTGGAGTCCACAGAAGGAGATGTGGGCCAAGAACCAGCCCGGGCAGGACTCAGCTCCAGGGAGCTGCCCTAGTCGTCCTGACCTAGGGCACACGTTGTAACTGAGTTAATATAGCAGAGATGCAGGGTCACAAGGAAGAAGGGGTAGCGGAGGCAGTTTCTACTGCAGGATGCTTGTCTTTGGCTCTGGGCATCCATTCCTTTGTGGATGCTTCTATGTCCAGCCCTACCCTGTGGCAAGCCTGTTCTGTTCCTGGGGAGTCCAACCCCTTGCAGTTGTTTATGTTGAGACAGGGTCTCACGATTGAGCTCCAGCTGGCCTGAAACTCATAGATTTCCCCTGCCTCAACCTCACCTCCACCAAAGCGGAGGATAAAAGGTGTGTACCACAGGGCTTGGCCCCAGGCTGTTTTTATTGGCCGATTATCTCTCAGCCACTCACGTGTCTCCCTCTCTTCCAGGGCCTGAAATAGCAATTGTCAAACCTCTAGCTGGGCTCTCCCCTTCCTCCGTTCACTGTTCACTTCGGGTACTTCCTTCCAGAGGTCTAACTAAAATTAGAGCCAGGAATCCCCAGCTTCCAACAGGGTTATCTCTGCAGGAGGGCAGGTGTCCTCTGCTCAGCCATCTCCCCATGGGAAGGTGCAGGTGGCAGCCCCTTCACAGCTGTGCTGCAGATTGATTCTGCCTGTGCATCCCGTTAGCCTTGATGAGGAGAGAAGAGTAAAGACAGTACTTTCTTTTTGTATTTCTAGTGCCTCACTGGGGCCTTGGAGCTAGGAGTGGCATGAGGGGAATCTACTGGGCGGCTCACGAGCACAGGTGTTTGAAATCTGCACCCCACTCCACCTGCCGTCCAAGGGCCTCCTGGTATATTAGCTTGTCAGGTGACCGATTCTTTATTTACACAGGGAGCCTCAGAATGAGAAGGAGGAAGTCTCAGACTGGGAAGTTCAAAGCAATTAAAGGAATCAGTCTTGGCTTGGATTAGGCCCTAGGCAGGCGGGTGTCAGCAAGGTGAATCCTGCTTGTCCTGATCCTGGGGGAGAGGGGGAAGGTGGTTGGCTTTCCTCCCCAGGGAGGAGAGCTCAGATAAATTAGCCACAAGATGAAGGGTTTTCTCTTACTAAAATTTGTTTTTTGAAGTTTCCTGCAGGGTTTTCCACCCTGTGAGCTTAGAGTAGGATTGGAGCTCAGATACACCTTTAGCTGTAGGTAGTTTAGGGGTATTCTCTCATACACCCCTTGGGGTGGGTACTGATAGCTCACCCTGCTGACCAACCTGTCCAAGAGGCTCAGCCATTGCAATTCTGAAAGTATCAGGGCTGAGATCTCCTGTCAGCCACTTGAAGAGGGGATTTCCAGGCTTGAGAACAGTGGTTGTCTGGTCGGCTGTGGTCAGTAGCTTTAGTTGAGAGAGTCTTGGCCCTTACAGGGACCTGGACCCTGAATTCTAGGTTTTATCCCAAGCCTCTGAGCCCTGGATTCTATCCTCAAGATCTGGTCCCAACAAAGTGGCTAAGGTCCATCAGCTACTGTGGGGGACAGGGAGGGTGGCCACAGTCACGTTGGCTCTAGATTCTTGTCTTCTCTTGCCACACTGGACAACGGGTCTGAAGTCCAACTCTTACTTCTTCCCAGCCTCAATCTTGGCAGGTAAGGAAAGTTCCCGGAAGTCCTCAGTTTTCCCCTCTGTGACTTGGATCCATAGTGTTGTCTTCCTAAGATTCCCAGCCTCATAGTATTAAGACTCCCTTGGCCTCCTGGTGCACCTGTGCTCTCATGGGGTCCCTAAAGGATCTCTGACCTTAAACAATGATGGGGGCTCAGGCTAACTGGCCAGGCCCAAGATATCTTACCCCACTGTCTGTCTTTGTGGCCTGGAACTTGCTGTGTAACCCAGGCTGGCCTCGAACTCCTTGTGGGCTTTCCTCCACCCCCACACCCCCAGGTGTTACTTTTACTCGGTATAGAGTTAAGGTCCACTCGGGGGCAACTCTCACCTGTTAAGGTTTTAATCAAGCATTGTTCCAAGGATGAAATCTTTTGCAGACATTCACAGAACTTAGTGGTGAAGCATGGACTTGAACTTGGTGCTTTGGGCTAGTCTGGCTGACTTTATAATGAAAAGTGAGGGTCAGTCAGCTTCCCGTGCAAAGGGAGGAGGGTGCAGGCTGTAGGCACAGGATCTGGGGCCTGTGTCCTCTATCTTCCTGCCAGTGACAGATGGTATTCTCTCTCTGGGGTCCCCTATCTAGCCTTCCTCTGTGTGCACAGCTTACTGGATACCCCTGTCCCTGAACTCCACAGGACTTTGTGATCCGTGCAGGCCGAGACTGAGTGTCTCCTTTTTGCTTGGCCTACTGCCAGACCAATAACGACGGTCGTAAAAATAAAAAGGATAATAAAATAAGAAGAAGGAAGAGGCTGTGGCCACTTCACATACAGCTTGTTCCATGCCAGACTTGCTAATTCGCCGGACGACACTGGGAGGTCAGGCTGTGCCTGTCCCACTTGACTGCAGAGGAAACTGAGGCACAGGGGAATCCGAGGTCACTGGAGCAGCAAAAGGAGCACCAAAAGGCTCAGCTGGGCCCTGACCCCTGACCCCGGGCAGTCTGGCTCCAGAGTCTCTGCTTAATAAATATTTGTTGACCAGTCAGGGAGGGATGGCGGCTGGTATTGGTGGTGGCGCCCTCCTGGGGCCCCTTATCTTGTTCCTGACTGTTGGCTGACCCTGCCCTGGCCCCAGGCTGAACTCTTGGTGACCCCACCTCCCCCTGGATTCCCTGTCCATAGCCAGGAAGGATGCTCTGAGACCTGCTCTGAAGGGACGGAGAGGAGCATGGCTAATGGTGGTACATAGGCTTATCTCTGTTGGGACATCTTCTGTACCCAAAGCTGCCCCCTGAGGTCATAGTGAGTCATTCAGTGATAGATGACCAGGCTGACCCGATGCCTTTCTGAGCAGCTTACCTTGTGCTAGTTTACTCTGTGCATAGAGTTGGGGTACTGGAAGGATGAAGGTTCCCAAGGATTGCTCTCCAGGGTGCTCCAGCCTGTGTACAAGGCTAGATGGGGACTGTGCCCAGCACAGATTGGGGGTGTGTGTATACAGGACAGCCAACCAGGGCAGCTTCTCCTGCCAGCTACACCCACACCTGGGAACTATGGGGGCCTAAGGAAACACTGGAGACCTGCTCTTGGGTCAGGCTGAGTCTGGGAAGAAGGTTTGCACTGACATGTTTGCAGTGACAAGAGACCTTCTTACTTAGAGCTCAGACACAGTGGAGACTGCATTGAGCTCTCAGCTAGCACTTTCAGGGCGAGCACTAATTAATCTCAGACACCCCTGAGAACTGGGGAGGGACCACCACATTTGGATCTGTCAAGACTGGGAATGCCAGGGGCCTTTTTGTTTCAGCCGTGACTTGACCCCTCTAGATGAGGTCAGGCCCTCACTCCTGCTCTGTGAGATAGATGGTCATTAGGATTCCCTCTGGCTTCTGTGCCTCTGCAGTGTCATGGGTGGGAATCAATCTGCCCCTTGCTCCGACTCCTTATCTTCTTGCCTCTTCCTGCCGTGGGAGCAAATGGTCTGGAGGACACTTGGTTCTGCTTGGAGGAGGAGGATGGAGGCTGTACTTCCTCCCTAGAGGAAGGTGGCCAGTGGGAGGGCCTGGCCAGACAGACTAGTTCCACCTAGAGCCAGCCAGGGGCCAGAGGGTCTCTGCTTCTGTAGCATTTACTCCACGTCCTGTGTTCCCTGTCTGTCTTTGACACAGGGTTCAGGGACTTCTATTTATATGTCCACCTCGGCATCTTGCTGCTGAGGACACTTGCCAGGAAGTCTCTCAGGCCTGTACCTTCCAGTTTCCTGGGAACTGTCTCTGCAGGAGGTTGGTGCTGACACAGTCTACTCTTTAGGAAGGACCGAGCAGCATGTTCTTTTTTGGCCACAGTGGGGCTTGAACCCAGAGCCTTGAACATGCCAGGCAAGTGCTCCTACCAAGTCACACCCCTGAGTGCTGTGATTACAGTCAGCTGCTCCTGGCCTGCCTTTAAATACATTTTGCTGAATCCCTAGTAGCCCCACACGTGTGTGTGTGTGTGTGTGTGTGTGTGTGTGTGTGTGTGTGTGTCTAGAGTTGGTTCACAGGGCCTCGAACATGCTAGGCAAACACTATACTCCAGACCCTGAAGTGGCTGACCTCTCTTCAGGGAAATGGATGGTGGAACCTAGCTTTTTACGGTGACCCCAGAAGAAGGGCTTAGTACATGGGGACTTTTCTCTTGTTGGTGGTCCATGCACTGAGGTGGACTCACCAGAGGCCGTGCCGTAGGAGGGAAGACAGGAGTTGAGAGAGGGAATAATTTAGATATCATGCTCTTTCTTCCTTTTTAAGAGCCCCATATAGATTTAAGGTTCTTTTGTTAATTTAGGAACATAAAACCGTGATGTACAGCTTGGTTTGCTCGTAAAATTACAAAGTGTGGCATATTTAGATCCCCAAAGGCTTGGGGTAAAAGTGAAGGAACGGGTGAAAATTTTTTTTAATATGTCTTTGGGGAGATTCATTTTTCCGGCTCCACCCCCCTCCCCAAAGCAGTGCCAGGCCCGGTACAGCACCACGGGGCCTCATTGTTGCCTCCCGAGTTGGGTGGAACTCAGCTGGAAATGGGGGTGTTTGGCGTGCGGCCAGGCCCAGATCCTGCCCCCAGCCCCGCCAGCCCCTGGGCTCCCTTGCCTTGTTGGACCTTGTCTGTTCTGCTTTCCTCCCGTCCCCACCCGCAGCAAGGCCGGAAGTGCCCTCTGACCGGGCCTGGCCCACTGCCCAGCCAGCCTTTGGCTACTGACTTAATGGCCTGCACACGGTCAGGAAGTCACCAGACCCTTGGTCTCGGAGGAGGTCAGACTGCCGGGCCCTCCTTGTCTATGGGGACCAGTGTTGCCTGGCTCTCCTTCCTGACACGCAGAGCAGGCTGGGTACATGGGCTCCTGGCCCAGGTCAGCCTCAGCTGGGCCACTGTGAGTGATACAGTGTTGCTTTCCACCCGGAGCATGTGTGCCTGGCCTAGTTCCACCGTCTGTGAGGTGGAACATGGATTGACTATCAGGGTGACAGGCTTATTCTGAGCTCCCTGTCTGGGGCTGTCCTGTTTTGTGGAAAAGGTGAAGGTTCAGTCTGAGTTGGGGAGAAGAGGTTGTGTCCAGGAGGAGACCCCAGCCCTCCTCCTTGGTGGTATTTTTGTAGCAAGGCTCCAGAGCCTGTGAGCCATCAAAGAACAGGCAGAGCTCTTGTAGAAGTCAAGGGTCCCATTGGGGAGAGGTTGGGGGGAGGAAGTGGAGTTTGTTGTAGCGGCCAGACATGCAGCATGCATCTGATCCTTTGGCCTAGGAGCAGCTGGGAGACTGGATCTTGTCCTTATAGCCCAGGCTGGGCTCTCCAGAAGGAGGCAGGGCATGTGCTAGGGTGGACTCATGGGGTTTTGACATCTGTGGGAGTGATAACAGGCTTTGAGGCCAGAGGGGTGTTGGGACTACTCTTGAGAGTGTCTTAAATGTAACCTCTGATGTCAGGGGAGCTAGGTTCTGTGACCTGAAGGGACCTGGAGTTTTTTGTTTTGTTTTTTTCTGTGTTTGGGGGCGTGCACATGCTACTACATACATGTGGGGGTCAGAAGACAACTCATGAGGGTCGGTTCTCTCTTTCCACCATGTAGGTCCTGGGAGTGAACTCAGGGCGTCAGGCTTGGCAGGAAGCACCTTGGCCCCCTGAGCCAGCTTGCCAGCCTAACCCAAAATTTTAGTTTGCTTTTTTGTTGTTTAGTTTTTACCTTGATTTACCTATATTTATTTGTTTTTGGCTTCTTGAGACAGGGTTCCTCTGTGGCCCTGGCTGTCCTAGAACTCGCTTTGTAAACCAGACTGGCCTTGAACTCAGAAATCTGCCTGCCTCTGCTTCCTGAGTGCTGAGATTAAAGGCGTGGGCCATCATTGCCCAGCTGACCCAACATTTTAGAGCTGTGCCAAGCCCAGGTGCATGGAGGTACAGTGGGGAAGCCCCAAAGGATTGCCTTGTGCAGAGGCACCTGTAGTTTCAGAGACGGACTGGGGTATAGAGAGCCAGGATTGGGTACTCGGTGGCTAGAGTACCCCTTCTCCCAAAAGAGAGAAGGCCCTGAGGCACCAGGGATGGCACGGCTGAGGGGAAGGAGGGATAATGTGGACTGGGACAGCTGAAGAGCAGCACAGGTCGCCTAAGGCCATCACTTCTGTAGATCCTCTGGCTGCTGGGTGACCAGTGGCTCTGGGTGGCTGCTCTGTGGATCAGAGCCATGCCAGTTGTGGCTACTGTCGGTGGGGCTGTGAGGTCCACTCATGGCTGTCTTGTCTAGAGACCTTGTTTCTGCACCCCTGGAAACTGGAGGGTGGCGGTGTGTTGGTAGGGGTTAGAGGATGTGTGAGGGGTCTGCAGCTTGTTTGAAGTCTGCTGCCTAAGCACAGAGCATTGTGGGAGTCAGGGCTGAGCACCTCCTGCCTTCTTGGTTGTGTGACTCTGGGCAGGTTACTTAACTTCTCTGTTTTCTCGCGTGTTTCTCATGTGTTCACGAGACCAGCTGTGCAACCACGTACGGTTGTCTTGTCACAAGCATTGGTACGCGCACAAGCAGGAACCAAGGACGGAATGCTCTGGAACTGAGATCCGCACTATTCGTGGAGTATTAGTCCTCAGCTGTGGCTTCAGGCTGGTGTCAGAGCAGAGGCCCTTCCCAGGTTGATGCCTGAAGGTTGATGACATTACTTATGGGCTCCCGCAGGATGCCAAGGAGCCTGGGCTCTCAAAATGGTCACCTGTGACAAGTCCTAGATACGAAAATAATTCACCCCGGAGACTCCCACACTGGCCTGTGTCCCACACCAGCAGACCTCAAGCCTTCTGGGATAGAAAGTTTTTCTGGCTGCATCCTCTCCAGGGAGAAGGTTGCAGTACCCGATTCTTCTAAATGCTTTTGCCTTCTGCCCCCTGAGGGCTCCAGTCTCACCCAGCAGCAATGGCGCCCCAGGCAGACAGCACCTCATCTCTGACCAGGCCTCCTTTGAACTGGCCCCCAACGCTGCCCACCCCCTTGTCACTCTGGCTTGTAATTCATTTAGGATTAGCTCCCAGAGCTCTCACAGGCCTAACTTCTGTTGTCTTGGAAACCGTGTCAACCTCAACCGTTTGCTGGTTTCTGTGATTATCTGACAAGAGAAGGGGGGGCAGCAGGGACATGAAAGAGGGTAATGGGGAGACAGCATGGGTCTTAATGGAGCTCTCTCAGCAGAGGCCTGGGAGGCAGGGAGGGGATAGGGTGCCCCCAGACCTACAGCTGCGTGGCAGGGGCTCCCAGTGAGGGCTCTCACCACTTCCTGCCACTCTGGGAGCACGAGAGAATCACCCCCTCACCTCACCTTTATTTCCTTTATCTCAGATTTTCTGAGGCTCAGAGACAAGGTGTTATTCCCTTCCCCCCACCTCTACGCTGGGCAAGTTCCCTTGTGGGCTTCTCCGGACGCAGCAACATTAGGAGGCTAGGGGAGGCGGGTATCACCCCCCTCCCAGGAGGAAGCTGAGCTGTACAAACCATAAACCCACTCCCAGGATGCTGGGGACAGGATGCCAGATGGGGCCAGGATGGCACCAGCATGCTACCGTGGGCTGGCCTCTGCCTCCTATGCCTGCCCACTGCAGTCAACCAAAAGGTGAGAGGGGACTTGTCTGCAGAGTGTCTGAAGGGCTCTTACCCTGCAGACTTGGCAGTTGGCTCTGGCTAAAGGGGAGCACCTCAGTGGGCCCAAATGAAGCATCCTCTTCCATGGGGTTTTAGTGTGGTCTGGGCTTCCTCACAGCCTCTGATGTAATGGCAGGGGCTGTGGCCGGCTTATGCAGGGAAGAGGCCCCATTACCCCCCCCCCCCCCCCCGCGCGCGCCTCCCAGGGTCTGGCCTCAGATATCACACCATATTCTGTCGGTTAGCAGAGAAGGAGGAGCCCCTGCCAGGCCGGGCTCAGCTGGGAGGAATCCATCCCTTGATAGGGTGGGAACCATGCTGAAGAAAAGATAGGATGGGGATGTGGAAGCTGCCTGGAGAATCGTCAGCCTATCACAAGCCCTTGGGGAAGCCTGTTACTCCAGGTAGGAGGTCTGACCTCTGAAACTGGACTAGACCCTGTCCTCTAGAGCCTGGTTTCCAGATAGTGTAGGCTGTGGGCTTCGAACAGTCTTGGATCTCAGTGTGGCCTGCCTTGAGGATTCATACTGGGCCTGTGTAAGAGCCCCAGTTTCAAGCTCACTAGCCCTGTGAAGCTGGTATGAGGGTTTGCGCACTGGGTGTAGCTCTGGTCACGGGAAGAGCAGCCCCTCCCTGGAGTGAGGGGATGACTTGATGCCTTTCGGGGGAGCTGCTAATGAGCCACATCTGATTTTTTATGAACCTCCCTGGTAAATTATTAATTTGGGCCAGAAATGAAAGTGTGGAATCGGATAAGCTCATGAATATTCATGGCCGAATCGAGCACGGGTTGATCGGTGGCTGGAGCGGCCAGCCAGGCTCCTGACCCAGATACAGGGCAAAGCTCTGGGAACCTCCCCTCCCCTTGCTCTTGGCTGTAGGTGGGGCTGGTGACTCACACGCTGTAGTGGCCCACGCTGGAATGACAGGAGCAGAGAAGTCTGAAGTCCCTGCCACTAGTCAAAGCCATGCCTCCCAGTTTCCAGATGAGGGTCCCCTTAGAGGATGTCCTTTGGGTCTGGGAAGTTGATGTGAGGGCCATTGGGCCTCGCTACTGCGACCTAAGAGTATCGTGCCAAGCTACTGTGACAGCCAGTTGGCATCCAGGCTGCTCCAACCGGACCTTTTCCTCTTGCCTTGCCTGGCAACTCTGCCCAGCTCTGACCTGCTACCTGGTTACACCTCTGTGCAGACTGTTCCCCTCACCAGGATTCAAGGCTCAGCCCTACTACATGCTTCTCCCCCAGCCCCAGGCCTGTGAGAGTGGGACTCTTGGGAACCCCATGAATTCAGAAACCAGATCTATTTTATCATTTTTTTTTTTTAACATTTATTTTGTGTTGTGGGTTAGGGGAATTTCCAGCCACAGGGCACCTGTGGAGGTCAAAGGACAACTTGCAGGACTCTGTCCTTGCCTTCCATGGTACAGGTCTGTGTGGTCTGTGCATTGAAACTTAGACCATCAGACTTGGTCGCAAGTGCCTTTATCTGTTTTCCTGGCCCAAGATTTTTTGGGTTTTGTTTTTGTGTTTGTTTATTAGATAGGGTTATTGCTGTGCAACCTAGGCTGCCCTTAATTTTTCCATCCTTCTATCTCAGCCTCCCAACTGCTGAGATCTCAGTCCTGCACCCCCAACACTCAGATAGCGGCCTAGGATCTGGATCTGCAGGGTCCTTGTTGGGAGGGCTTGGGCAAGTTGCTTCCTAAACTTCAAGCCTCTGCCATATACTAATTAGGACATGGAAAACTGGTTTGTTCATTGAAAGCAATTGATGAGGCCAGGTGTGGTGGCACGGTGGCACGCAGCTGTGATCCCAGCATGTGGGATACGGAGGCAGGGATTTTTTTTTTCTGTGATGGCTGTCAGAGATGCAGGGGAGTGCTCCCAGACTCACAGGCTACCTGCCTCTGACATCCAACCTCTAGTACCCCAGACACCTCAGGGCCATCCTAGACTATGGGTTTCTATTCCTCTCAATACAGGCTTTGCCCCTCCCTAGGCCTGGACAGGCCCCCTGTGTGTGGAGCCAAGGAGTTTCCCCCTAAACCTCAGGTGGGGCGTCTGGTGACCTACTGTGAGCTGTGGTCCAGGGTTCACAGGCCGAGCTGGCCTCTGTCCTAGAAAACCTGACCAGGAAGGCAGCTCCCAGGCCAGATGGAATTAAAGGTCAGTTCTGGAGCCTCGTCAGGGCTCTGAAGGCCTTTGTCACTGGTCAGTGTGGTCAGCAAGGACTGTATAGCCTTGGGAATATCCTCTGGGCCCAGAGTGTGGGTCCTGCCTCCATGACCTCACCTTTGGCCTGCCCTTGGCCTTGCTGAAGACTGTGGTCAGCATTCACCTGCCCTACAGGGTCAAGAGCAGCAGAAGGGATTTTATTGGAAGCATAGAAACCAGCATGTCCACTCTTTGGCTTTTTATCTAGAGTCTGAAGCCTTTGACTCAAGGTTCTGTCACCTCCAGGGTGCTAGGGGGCAGAGGGGGCAGCCAGCCAGCCAGCGTGTTGGACGGGTGCGGTGAGCCGAGTGGACAGGATGTTAAGCAAACAGCTACCAGGCAGCTGCCAGGCAGTTCCTGACACCTGGCCATGCCAGGCCCAGGCTGTGGGAAGGAATGAAAGTCAGTCATAGGTCTTGCCTTCTAGGCTGCAAGTTCCCTGGGTTGGATCCTGGGATGTTCCTGACTCCAGCCTAGAGCAACCCAGGGGGCCTTCCTGCATGAGGTGGTTGGTGCAGATAATGGGTGTGGACTGGTGTAGAAAGGGGCCATGGGGACAGGGAGTGGTTTGCCTCTCAGGAGTCACAGCTGGGCTAGAGAGAGTTCAGGGACCCTGAAGGACCTCAGGCTGTGCCTTATTAAGGACTACCCATTGAGCCCCCAGGAGTAGGGTTAGGGTTAGGTCTGTGTTGTTACCAGACCCAACACCTGGCTTTATATCAGAAGCTTAGGAACCTAGTCATGTGCCACATTGTCTCTTGTTTCAGAGTTGGATGGTGGCCCCAGGCTGGCGAGCATAGAGATCAAGGCCCCAGTCACTAGGAAGTATAGAAGGCAATATTTGTCTCAGCCCTGAGCAGACATTGGCAGCTAAGGGCTCCTAGAGCCATTAGGACCTTAAGGAGACTCTGCTAAGCCTGAAGCCCTGTGTGTGTGTGTGTGTGTGTGTGTGTGTGTGTATGAGTGAAACTGCAGACTGAGTGGCCCAGGGCAGGTTGTACAACCAGTCAGTCGGCGTTAGCTACGGCAGGGTCTAAATTGTACTATTCAGATTGCAGATGCCTTTTCTAGCCTCTCGGATTTCTTACCCCCACTACTACGGGGTCCTGACCCTAAATTTGTGGGCTCTTCGAATCCCTTTCTTCATGCATGGCTCAGAGCTCCGTCTCTGGTGGTAAACTAGTCCACAGAGGCACTGAATTCTTTTTGGCTCCCATGGGCCCATGTGCAGCAGGGCTTGTGTGGACAGTGTTCATTTCTTTGCACAGGGTCTTAGAGGCTGGTTCTCAGGGTCATTAAAATATGTCATGTTCTGTCTGAGCCTTGGTGTCCCTGGTAACACAGAGGAGCCTCACGCTCATGGTGACCGCTTAACTCAGGCACTAAGTCAGGCACTCTGAAGTCTCCGACTTCGAGGCCAGCCTGGTCTACGGAGCAAGTTCCAGGATAGCCAAGGGGACACAGAACCCCGGTCTAGAAAAACAAAAACTTGATTTGTGAATTCTGGGGTGTTCAATGCCAGTGCTCAGCACAGGCCCAAGTCCAGAGCAGGTGGTCAGGTGGCGGCTTCTGTTCCCCAGGAGGCTCTCAAATGGACTTTTTTTTTTTTTTTTTTTTTTTGGTTTTGGTCTCACTGTGTAGCCCTTGGCTGGCTGGAGCTCTCTGTAGACCAGACTGGTCTCAAACTCCCAGAGATCCACCTGCCTCTGCTCCTGAGTGTGGGGACTAAAAACATCTGGCTGGTTGCATAGTTCTTTGTCCACAAGGTCTGTGTGTCTCTGAGGATGGAAATTCTGGGGAAATTATTCCCATCAGAATCCCATCCATAGAAAAGAGACCAGGTAGGGGCAGGCACCAGGCAGACACAGGACCTCCATGGTCTCAGCCTCTTGGAGCACAGTCTGGAAGGAGCCCATCCCACCTTGGTAGCCCTGGGAGGCCCCACCTCCCTCTGCCAGCTGTGACAGGCGGCCCCAAGCTGAGTTGTTCTTGGAGGATGTCCAGCTGGTCAGAGAGCTGGCCTGACCTCACTCCTTTGAGAGAGAGGAAGCTATCAAGGGCTGGCCATGGAAGTTGTAAGGATAAATAGCTCTCCCTAGCAGGCAGCCAGAACGCCTCTCTCCTGTCTAAGGAAGAACCAGGCCCAGTGCCCACTATTCAGCCATAGCCCAGAGAGGGAAAAACCATTTTCCGGGGGTCACACAGCCGTGCAGGTTAGCAGTTCTGACATCCTTACTGCCCCTGTCACAGTCTTTGCTGTGCCCAATTCTGCAAGCCACAGCCACCCAACCCATGAGCTGTCTCTCCTCTATTGGACAAGGCCCAGGGGTCAGGCCACAGGCATGGCTGTGGCTTAGAGAGGAGGCCCAAGATACACACCCCGCTCCGGGCCGCTGCACTGACTTTAAAGGGTGCCTTTGAACATAAGCATACCCGGGCAGCTGTCCTCGCACAGCTTGGCTTGGATTTGAAGGGTTTGCTCCACCCCCAACCCCTAACCCCACCCCCAACCCAGCCTCAGACCCCCTCGGTGAGGGCCCCCCACCTTAGAGCTCCCAGGTGGCTCAGCCAGGGTGGGAGGGAGCATCCCGAGTCGTCGTCTTCCCCACCCCCGCAGTTCCTTGTGTCTGCTCTTGCTCTGCCCACCCCAGTGCTCCCAGGGCAGTAAGCTTGCCCTGAGTCCCCAGCAGGCCACGGTCCCCTTACCCTGCCAGCCAGTTGCTGGTCTTAAAGGTTAATCCCCACTCTGTAGCGGGATCCCAGCCCCTCCCGCCGAAGCCCTTTCCGCCCCAGTTAATTAAATCCGCTCAGCTATTGTCAGAAGAGAAACTCGGGTGTTTATTGCGCCTTCAGAATGTCAAAGGCTCGCACGGTTTGAAGACATGCTGGCAGGGAATAGCCCGAGCATATGTCTACGAGGCTGGGGCAGCCAGGCCACTGCCACCTCCGCGACCTGCGGCTGCTGCTGCTCCGGCTGCCGCTAACTGCCTCCCAGACAGGCACTTGACAGGGCCTCATGTACCAGGGGAGCCCTGGCTGAGCCCCCAGGGAAGATCAGCTCAGCTCATAAATATCCTGCTCCCAGAGACTGCTTCACCAAGAGGAATTTAAAGCTTAGAGGAAGGAAATAAACACAGACCTGTCTCCTGCGCCACGGGGTGGGGAGCCCCTTAGAAGACCCTAAGGGGGCGGCCTCCCCTTCTCTCTCTTTCTCCCTGTCTCCTTGTGCATGCGCTCACATTTTACTATTATTGGGCAGAAGCGCTTGGCTAATTGTGATTCCCCCCCCCCCATGGAGTGGGGCTCAAGATGGATGTGTTCATTTTATAGGGATTTTTTTGTTGTTGTCCCCCCCCCCCAATAATAACGCTTTAAAGATGTTTGACATGTGTAACTAACAGCTGGTTTCCTGTTGTGGAAACTGGCCTTTTATTTCGAAGCAGGTTGAACTGTCATTAGTGGTATAATTAGGTGACTGTCAGCGTAGAGCAGAAAGCTGCTTAATTGTAGAGATGGCTCTGCGCGGGCTCCCGTCTTTTTATGGCTATATTTGTTTTAGCTGTTTGAATTTTCATTGTATTTTGGCATTTGGTATGTTGCCTCCGTTTTGTTGGGGTTTTCTTTTCTTCCTGTTTTTAGTGCGTCTGACAGCTGTGTTCATGAGCGCCTGGTCCTGAGGACAGCGGGATCCAGGCAGGCGGCAAAACTGGAGCCAGGATGCTGGTCCCACACCAGGCTGGAGTCAGGAACAAGGCCAAGTGAAGGCTGGCCATTGGCACAGACCTGACCCCCCCAAATGGTCACCTGGGGATCAGGCTTTATCCCTTAGTGCAGGCTGGTGGAGGGCAACCTTACGGTGTGAGTCCCTCTCGTACAGTGCGTCTGGAGGTTGCCGGGTAACCCCCAGCTCCTGTAGCACACACCATTACCCAGGGTCTGCAGCTGGGGTTTGAAAACAAATGGGTTCTGTGAAATCTAGAGTGCTGTCTTTACAAAGGGCTGGAGTAGGGCTGGAGAGATGGCTCATCGGTTATGAGCATCGACTACTCTTCCAGAGGTCCTGAGTTCAATTCCCAGCAACCACATGGTGGTTCTCAACCATCTGTAACTGAGATCCGATGCTCTCTCCTGGTGTATCTGAAGACAGTGATGGCGTACTCACATACATAAAATAAATAATCCGTAAAAAAACAACAACAACAAAGGGACTTGAGTAGAGACCATGTCTGCAACTGTCACCTTTCCCCTGGGGTTCTGAGCTAGTATCTCATGAGGCCCTGAGCCTTGTTAGCCCAGTTCTGCCTTGGGACTTCTTCCCAGATCTGGGTGCTGTGTGGGTCTAGGGTGCTGTGTAGGATCTTAGATGTTAAACATGGTCTGAAAGGTACTGTGCGGGGTTCAGGGTGCTATGCAGAGTCTGTGAGATGCTGTGTGTAGGGTCTTGGGTGCTGTTCAGGTTTTGGGCTAGCTGTGCAGTGTGTCTGCTCTGTGTTAGGAAGGGTGTAGGAAGCATCTTTCTGACCCCTGCTGGACAGTTGCACACTTTCCCTGGGAGCCAGGGTGCCCTGCATCTCCTGTTGCAAGCTTGCTTTGAGGTGGGTGCCTTTTGTCACCGAGAAACAAGCCACAGGAATCTGGGGCTATCCTTAGCCATCACAGCTGCCCTAATGTTCCCCACTGCTGGGATGTTTAGACTGACCACAGGTCCTGGGTGAGGATGCTCAAGGTCACCCTGCCTGGAATTCCAGGTGGCCACCTCCAACACCCCTGCACTGAGTTCCTTCCATGGTGAGGAAACTTGGGGTCCAAGCAGTGAAGATATTTGTGGTGAGGAGGAATGGAGAGACAATAATGTAGACCAGGTCTTTGCCTACATTATGGAGGGAGGGGAGGCTTCAGGAACCGGAGCAGAACACAGGCCTGTGACAGGGGCAATCTCCTGTCCCTAAACCTGGTCAGACACAGAGACATATGACACCCCATACTCCTTTGTGCTATACCTGACAGAGCTGGGAATTGTGGAGTACCTGCTCTGGACCCTATGGGGGCAAAGTCGCCCTCTGCCTACCCATGTTCCCATTGCACAGGGGAGGGAGGAAGTCCCAGTGAGACCCAGCACTGGCAGGACCTAAGCACAGGACAGAGGCTAAGGGTCACTGTTTCCCTGGAGTAGTTCTGTACAGATGGCCAACTTCTGCCTGACTTCAGAACCCATGGCTAGAGGATTCAGGGAGAAGCCAAAGTTGATGAAGGCCAGGACTCAGATTACTGCCACCTCTGGCTCTTTTGCATTTCCAGTGGAGCTATCCAGGCTGGTCTACCATCAACCCATCAGCTGTTGCTAGTGGATTACTACTTGGGCTGACCTCCATCCTGTCTGGGAATAGGGTGGTCTGGTGCTGTGCAGAGTCTGGGGGTTCTGTGCTGGGTCTGAAGGTACTGTTATAGGCCTGGAGCAGGGGGTTCTGTGCTGGATCTAGAGGTAGTGTGTGGGGCTGGGATTCTCAGCAGCCTGGCTGGGGACCCCGAGACCTTTGTTCTCTAGAGTTAACAGTGGGCCTGTGGTTCTTGGTAAGCTGCCTTCTCCCAGCCTGGCCCTGGCCAGCAGACTGTAGGGTTGGTGGGGGAATCTTTCCCGTGGAATCCTGGCTATACTTTACATACTATTGACACCTGGGAAATGACACCAGGGTAGCTGCTGGCTACATCTCTTCGGAGTTTTACAGCCAGTGGACAAATGACCCCAGTTAGTTCTGTTGCTTTTAGTGCAGGCTGGAAGGTTTGCCATAAATAGTCATCTCCCCAGGGATAGGCCTCTCTGGACCCCAATATGGACTGGTTTTCACTGGCCACACCCTTTGCTCCTGTGCGACAGGTGGGTGGTTATTGCTGCCAGCTTTCTTCTGCACGGAGCTGAGTCGTGGATGGACTGCCTGCCTTGTGCAGATGGCCTGAGGCCAGGAATCGTAGAGGTGAGATTCAGACCTGGGCCTGTCCTTACCTGTGCCTCAGGTCTCTTGGTTCCTTAGGTCAAATGAGTTCCCAGCCCTGTCCCTAGTACTCACACCTGCTAGTTAGTGGTGTGGGTGTGTGGTCCTGCCTCTGCCCGTGTAACCACAGTTTCTTGCTCATTCAGACCTCCCCTCATTCAGAGCCCCACCCCAACACTCTCAGCCTTGTCCTGGTCATCCTGACCCATCATGCTCCTGTTGATGTTTTCTTGCAACACCTTGGAGCTCTTGAGAGTAGGGGTGGGGGCGTTGCCCAGCTGAGCAACAAGCTCTCTCTAAAATGAGGGATCCAATTCATGGGTTCTCCTTTGCTGCTCGTCTCCAACATGGTGCAGGTGCACATACAGCGGTACACAGGGGTTGCGTGATCAGCGGGTGCCCATCAGTTGGATGATCAGCCTTTGTACATAGTGAATGCATTCCGTAAGCCAGTTGGATGGAGGGAGCCAGTCAGGAGGGAGCCCAGGCTTTAGAATTCTGCCTACGTTGGGCTTCCCTTCCTTTGACAGAGACAACTCGGTGAGAGAAATCCAAATAGTGTCGGCTTGGGGCCCAGGCTTTAGGGCACCAGAATGGGTAGGACTAGGGCAAGGAAATGGTGAAGTCCTCTCTAGCAGAGCCAGAAGCCAGAGGGCCCTCCCAGGGGGCGGGGCTTGTGCCCCGAGAGAGGAAAAGGCTCCTGAAGACGGACCCACCCACTTCTATTGAAGCCTAGCTGGGGCCAGCTCTGGGGTCCCGACAGACACAGCACTGCTTTGTGCCCAGGATCCTTCTACAGCCACCGGGGTGGGGGCGCTTTGTATTGTAAATTTCCATGGAGAATTATGTCTTAATGTATGGTAATCCACCAACCCAAGGGCTATGCTGTCCTCAAGCCTGTGGGAGCCTAGACCGCCACTGGATGAGGGCTGGAGAGCACGGGTGACGTGTGGGGGTCAAAGGGGCGTGTCCTGGAGACCCAGAGATTCACAGTGTTGAGCTTTGGAGACCCACTGAGGCAGGTTGTCTGGCTTAATGGCCAGCCCACCAAGGAACCTGACTCTGCTCTTAGACCAGAACTGGCTGTGGGGCTTTCAGCATATCAGACACAGGCTCCTGATCCTTCCGAATTGAGAAGGACACATGACTTCTTGGCTCAGCACAGGCTTGAAGTATGTGACGACACATTCGGGGGTCACACTGAGGGTTATCTCTATGTTCCTGTCCTATGGGGGAGTGGATGCTAGGGTGGGTGTCAAGGCCATTGAGAGGTTCAGTGGCTTTCTGTTCAGTCCCTGGAGGAAGGGGCCAGCCCAGGGTCTTCCCGGAGAAGAACAAACCATGTGATCAGATGACAGGTACCAAGGGGCTCGGCTTCTTTCCCAAGCCATAGATTTTCCTACTGAAGTGGTTCTTTGGATGTTTATTGGGCTCAAGTTACTATAGGGAAGCAAAGAAGCAGAGGTGACCGTGGGCTGGTAGGATAGTCCAGTCTCCAAGTGGAGTGACTAGTAGGAGGCAGAAAGGGTGAGTAAGCTCAGCAGGGGAAGAGCAGGCACTGGGCACCGAATCTGAGAAGAGGGGAGAAAGGGACAACAGCTACCTCCTCAGAAAAGGAAAAGTACTTTAGGCTCCCTCCTTCTCCCCTTGGCTGCCTCCCGCCTCCCACTGCTTAACCTTACCCTGCCTTCTCTCCCTCCTGTCCCATCCCCTCTCTCCTGCCCCCTTCCCTCCCTTCTGCCCCCTTCCTTCCCTCCTACCCCCTCCCTCCCTCCTCCCACCTTCCCCCTCCTTCCTGCCTCCTTCCTACTCCCTCCTGCATGCCCCCCAACATCAGCAGCATTTAAGAAGCCAGGAATTGGCCTTTGCCCATATTAACCACCTTCCCTCTCACTCCCAGGAAGGCTGAATCCCCTGCAGAAGCGAGGGGGTCTGTGTTTATGGGATGTAAGACATCCCTCCAGCATTCTGCAGAGACCGCCCCCATCCTGGACTAACAGCCTCTAGGGCTGCAGAGAGCACCCCTGCTGTGTTCCCATGGGCACAGCTGCTGCAGCCTGTACAGAAAACCCCTCCATGAAGGACCAGACCAAATCCTGGCAGTGAGTGTTGGAGAGGGAGGTGGTATTAGGTTATCAGACTCACTGTGTCGAGAGTGCTAATGAGCTGAGCTCTGGCACTGAGCTGCCTTTTTGCTGTGTATTTTGAGATCGAGTCTCACTGGCGTTTCCCTGATTGGCCTTTGGACCTACAATCCTCTTGCTTCAGTCTCCAGAGCAGCTTGAGCCACCACAGCCCCATACTCTGAGGGACTGGTGTGGGGGAGGTACCCTAAGTGCCTGAAACTCAGGCAGGTTGACTGGGGGGAGACAGAGTAAGGCCAGAGTCCTGGCATTTAGGGCCAACGTAACAAGCCAGCAGAAGGTGGTGCTCGAAGCCAACTGGGGCAGGATGAGAACCGTTCACCTCTGACAGGTCTGAGCCATAGCTATGGCTGGAGCTGAGAAGAGCTTCCCAGAGTGTAGAACGATCCAGCCAGCGAGCCTTCCATGGGATCTTCAGCAGGCTGGAGAGGAGACAGGGGACAGAGTACTGCTCTTTGCTACATAATGAGGGACAGACAACAGGGAAACCGAAGTGAACCACACAGCTGCCTGGACCTTTCTGAGCCTAGGGCAAATCAGACTGATTTCTCGCCTAGCTCGAGTGCCTGCTTTTCATTACCTCAGAGCAGGAAGGACGGAGTCCTCCCCTCTTTCCCAGCTGACAGTCCCCAGAGAAGTCTCCAACTTGTATGTATAAAGACACAGCCCCTGGGCTGTGTTTCCCATGAGAAGGTGGGGCTAGCCTGGGAATATGCATTTTCCAGGTCCCCAAGAAGAGGTCTACTGGAGGAAGCAGATCCTGCAGTGTGGGGTGGGTTGGAGATGCCAGGCTTTCCCAGGACCTCTGTTTTCACACTAGCTACGGAGGCAGGAGACAAGCGGGAGCAGGCGGTGCCCCCCAGCCAGCAGGAGGCTGGTGTCATCTCACCCAGCTCTCTGAACCTGGCAAGTGTGCGCAGATGCATTTAGCACCCGCACAGGCTTTGAAAACATTCCCCCACTTCCCGGGGTGGCAGCACCCCCTGATTAATGTGTCTCTGCAATAAGGAACGTGCCAACATTCCATGTGACCTTGGCTCCCAGTGTGTCTGCCTTCAGGATGGTTCTCAGCTGCCGAGGTTGGCTGGGGTTCAGAGGTCAGGGAGGATCCCTAGCCTTTGAACATAGGACTTCAGAGGCAGAGGTTGGGTTCTGTGGTTCTCTTGGGGGCTGGACAGTACCAGGAGGACCCAGGGTAAGGGCAGTTCTCTGCATAGTTGGAGTGTAGGGCAGTCTTTCCTCTCTCTGCACAGGTCTCCACTGAGCTGACACTCAAGTCAGTGTACCCCAAGTCCAGGCCTCTGGGCTGATGGATATAGCATCTGTTCACAGTTCAGGACATCTGGGGTGGGGATGGCCTGGCTCACACAGCACCCTCATCTCTTAACGCTTTCTCCCCCTGGAGCCTGCCTGCACGGTCCTCAGTTGTTCGGCTGCCTTGTCATTTAGCTGTTCCGAGCCAGCAACCGGGAGGCCCTGCAAACTGTGGCATTTGCCGAGCGTAAAAATTCAATTAATTCCAGAAGGCAGATTAAATATAAGTGAGTTTTAATAATTTGCTGTAAAGTCGGAGATTACCGTGGGCACGAAGAGAGGAACACACGTGTGTGCCTGAGCGGGCTGGCACAGCCCCAGGGACCCAGCTGGGGATAAACTGAGGTAGCTTCCCGGCCTTGCTCTCCCAAGGCCCCCAGAATACTGCTCTATCTTCCAGGGGACCCTTTCCGCTGAGATTCTGGGGGACAGCATTCAGGATCCTTAGTTCTTGATAGGAACTGCCAGACTCAGAGCAGTATGTCTCCCACCACGACAGGAACCTGCCCCTCAGCTCCTCAGCGGCTTCCACCCCCAGACTCGCCTCTCTCTGCCAGTGACTGCTAATGTTCTTAGGTCAGGGTCTAATGTGGCTTTGCTTTTATGACTTTTTTTTTCCAATAATTTATTTTTTTAATTCACTTTACATCCCAACCGTGGCCCCCCCCCAGCCCTCCTTTCCTCCCACTCCCACCCTTATAAACCCCTCTCCCATCATCCCCTCCCCTTCTTCTTCTTCTGAGAAAGGGGAGACCTGCTTGGGCACAAACCCACCCTGGGATGTCTAGTCCTGCTGGGACTAGACACATCTGCTGAGACCCAACAAGGAAGTCTGGAGCAGGGTGGGGTGGGGGGGAAATCCAATGTCCAGTGGCAGGGAACAGAGTCAGAGATGGCCCCAGGCACCCCCCCCACCTGCTCTATTTGTTAGGGGATCCACATGAAAGACCAAGCTGGACATCTGCTACAAATGTGTAGGGGGCCTAGCTCCAGCCAGCTTTATATTTTGGAACAAGCTCTCTTGTAGCCCAAGTTGGCCGTGGAAGTCACTAAGGATGACCTTGAACCCCTGATCCTCCTGCCTTTCCCTCCCAAATGCAGGGATTACAGGCTTGTGCTACCATGCACTGTTTCTACCGTGCTGGGATTGATCCTAGCCTAGAGTGTCATACATGCTAGGTCAATGGAGCTACATCTCCCCAACCCAGCCATAGCTTTTTAGAAAGTAATACAAGAGGGAGAATGAACAGGCTGCTGCCATGAAGAA
This sequence comes from Micromys minutus, assembly GCF_963924665.1. Classification (NCBI taxonomy): domain Eukaryota; kingdom Metazoa; phylum Chordata; class Mammalia; order Rodentia; family Muridae; genus Micromys; species Micromys minutus. The sequence goes on from NC_137959.1 coordinate 42,630,004, forward strand.
ACTGGGACTCTGGTGCACACACACCTACCACACACACCACACACACACACACACACATACACACACACACACACACGTACACGTACACACCCCTACCACACAAGCACTAATGTGAACTCACGTGCAAACTCAGCCATAGACTTGCACCTAATCACACCCCTCCCTCCCTGCAAGCCAAAAAGCCAACTGTCCCCTCACCCCCAGCCTGTGCCCAGTCCCTGAGCCTCCAGAGCTTGCCTTTTGTCTTGCCACCTCCCCAACTCAAAAAAAAAAGAAAAAAAAAACAAAAGCAGAGGCCTGCTCCCCCCCCCCAGTGGAGCCATCAAAGTGAAGCCTGACCCAGAAAAGGCAGTTGGTAGAGGGGTGTCTAGAGCCTCCCTGGCTTCTCTGGTGGTGGCTGGGGGGAGGGGGCGTTGGAGGGAGCAACAGCTTTTATGTAGGGACAGTGATAACCCACTAAGTACAAACCACCATTTCAAAGCCCCTTCATCACCACCACGTCCCGTCCCACTGAGATGTCTATAGATTCCTTTGTCACCTTCAATTGGCCCTAATTACGGAGCCGGAGGCTGCCCGATCAGCTCCACTCTTGTCATGAAATCCTGAGGGCATGCATGGGGACAGGGACACAGGCTTGCCAGCTGCACAGCCCGCAGACTGGATTGGGTCTTTGTGTGCGTGCCTGTGTGTGCACCCCGAATGTTTGGAGGCCTGCCCTCCCTTGTCCTGTGTGCTTTGGCTGGCTGGGTGTCCTGGATTTGGGGATTGGGGAGCAGGATGGAGTTTCCCCCCATACACACCCCATAGGCCTCCCAGCTGAGAACTGGCTAGCGGGGCTGTGCATATGGTAAGCAGGCTGGGTTGCTGGCTAGGCCGCCCGAACACCTGCAAAGATGAAAGGCACAGCCAAGCGCCGCACACCCTGCCTTCCCTCCACGCCGCCTGTAATGTCCTAATTACGCTGTGTTTGTTTCGGTAATTTACACTCTCTGGGTACTGGTCCATCAATAATGGATGTATTACCTGTCTGGAGGAAGGTTTGGAAGATCCAGGAAGTGGAGGGTGGGGGAGGCAGTGGTCTCCCCAGCATCCTTTTCTCTCCCAAGCTCCTTCACATAAGGTGATGTGTTTGGAGGCTGATTCTTGGTACGATTTTCCTGTCTTCCCCGCTCCTCCCCATGTTATGCCTTTTTAATATTTAAAGCTGTCGTTGGGCTTAGCCATAAAATTCTTTCAAATCAAATTTTATTCTCCAATCTCGAGTTCTGGCTTCCCTCTGGCGGGAAAAGTTGGTGGGGGCAGCCGTGGGGCTTGGGGGGAGGGGAGGGGTATTGTGTTGTGTCCAAGTGCTGGGTATTTTCTTCCCAGAGCGATCATTTCTATCTCCAGTCTCACAGGGATCAATGGTGTGTGTGTGTGTGTGTGTGTGTGTGTGTGTGTGTGTGTTGGGGATATGCTTGAATCTGATGTCACTTGTGAGACTCATCCCAGAAAACCCAGGGAAGGGTGGTCACTTAGTATTACAAGCCCACATCCAGCCAGAGGGTTTGCCTGGGTTCATGTCTGCACACCATGTGCGTGTCTGGTGCTTGTGGAGGGTGGAGGTCAGAGGAGGACGACGAATTCTGTGGAAGTGAAGTTGCAGATGGTTATCAGCTACCATGGTGGGGAATCAAACCCGGGTCCTGGAAGAGTAATAAATACTCTGAACCATCTTTTAAAAGTGAGAGCAGAAGGGGCCATCTAAGCTTTGATGCTTGCAGCTCCTTCCTGTCTCCCTGGGGAGGGGCTGACAGGACCTGAGAAGTGTGTCCTTGGCCTCTGGACACAGATCGCTTCCTGGCTCCCAGAGGCCTCTCTCCCTGTTGGTCTGCAGGGCATTCGAGGTCAGTTCCAGGTAGCTCTAACCATGTGCCTGAGGGCCTCTGCCCTTCCTTTAGTCTTGTTGGTGACTCTGTGGTGAATCAGATAATATGGTCTGCTCCGGTTGGAGCCTGCAGCTTGTAGATGTGGCCCATGCTTCATGAGGGGAACAGCGGCTTCCACTGTTAGGTATGGCCCCTCCAGACTTCTCTTGCAATCTGTTGCTAGTTCCCGAGTGTCTTCTCGTACTGTCTTAGCCCAAGTCTAGAACCCTTCTATGCCGTTACCCCCTGTGGGTCCTTTCTGGGCTTCCAGTGTAAAGCTGACTTCAGAGTCAGTGGGGGCCAGCGAGACAGACTTCAGCTGTGACCTAGGTGTTGCTCACGTGTGCTTAGGGGTGCCCCACGGCTGTGGTAAGGAATGTAGGCTGGGTGCCAGCCTGCCTGGGTTCTCTTTCTGCCTCTGCCCCTCATTGGCTGCATGACAAGGGACTCGACCTCTCTGTGACTTGCTCACCTACTTGTAAAATGGGGGCAAGAGGATAAGCCGCACCTCAGTGGGAGGTGGGAGCTGGCGTGGATTACACACAGATTGTGATGCTATTGATAGTAAGTTTCTGTCTGGGTGCGGCACCTCACTGCCTGCAGTCTCAGTGCTGGGGAAATAGAGGCTGGAGGTTCAGGGGTAGAATGGCTCCAGGCCAGCCTGGGCTACTTCAGCCCACCTCCTTTAAAAAATCTGAATTTCCTATTGGTGATCTTTGATACCTCAGGAGTGTCTCCATTCACACATCAGGCTCCTGGGGCCTGCTGGGATAAATTTAGGGGGTTCAAATCTGTTGTCTAGAGTGAACAGCTTGACTTCCAGCTTTCTTCCTGGAGGCTAGGCACACCCATAGGCAGGCTCCTCTGGGTGCTTCAAGGAGGGGAGTTGGGCTCAGCCTGACCTCTGGTCCTTATTCTACAAGGCCATTCTCTCCAGTTCTTGGGTTCAGATGGCCTGGGTCACAGAGTAAATGATCCTACTTCACATAGTCACACACTCAGGTCTCAGGAGTGGGG